>NC_085843.1:239955045-240182545 GCF_035594765.1 Anolis carolinensis | reverse complement strand
CGAGGCCAGCCTTAAACCTAATCTCGGGAGATGTTAAAGGACACTGAGCTACGAGTGTTATCACGGGGCCTGACAGCCACTGTCAGGTGGGGTTAAATCAGCCTGCCTGCCTCCTGTCTGCCTGCAGCAGCTCCTTTCCGTGGCTCCGTCCACTCTTTCCTTCCCAGACCCACCCCTTTGCAAGTGGGTTCTTTGATTACCGCGATTATTGTTCCATTTTAATGCGTTATTGTCATGCTAAGCCGGCGTGGTCCAGCCCTTCGAAGCTCGCCTTTCCACGCGGCCCTCTTTTGTTTACCTTCTTCGCCTTTCCCTCCCCATTCTTCCCCGGCTTACCCTTCCCATTCAGGGCCCGTGTCTGTTAATTGTGCGGATGGCATCGCCTCCGCCCGGCGGTCTCGGAAGAGCACTTAATGAGAAAAACATCGACAACGTGGATCGCGGCTGCTATTCAGCCCAGCCAGATGGACAACTGCTCCTCTCCCTTCTTTTCTTTGCTGCCTTTCCCCCCTTTCTTCCGTCTCTTCCACCCCTTCTAATGAAAAATCCTTTTCCCCCGAACAAAAGCAAGGACCTGATGAATAGGGGAGCCAAACGCTGCTAATTGTTTGGGACAAGATGCTAATCGGCTTCGCGCCGGCTTCTTTGCTTCCTTCCCGAGAACCTGCCTCTCCCTCCCTGTGTTTCCAACCCTGCCCTTTTGTTTTTTACTTGCGGGAAGTTACATTGAAATCCCTAGATTTCGCTCCTTCCTTGGAGCGAAGGAAAGAAAGTATTTTGGCCTTTTGAGAGGGGCGCACGGGGAAGGGATCTACACTTGCCCAGAAATTCAAGCACAGGGAATGATCTCTCTCTGGAGTCAATGGAACCTACTTCGGAGTAGACCTGTCAAGCCACCGGCTGCGTATGATCCTTCCTACCAGGGAATCCCTATTATCTCTCAATCTTAGCTTTGTTAGGGTTAGCGTTTGTTTATCACGAAAGCGATCAGCCGACTTTTGACTTCGAAAAGGCTGGGGCACAACACCACTCCCCAGCTCAAGTTTGAGTGGAGAAGCAGTCTGTTTGTCCTTCCAGGTAGGTTGAACACCCCACAAAACAATATCTTGACGGACTCCCACCACTTCAGCCTTCATAATAAGCATTACCTCCATGCTGTCCCAAGGCCGCAAGCTTAAGTAAACCCCCCTTTAAATTCGATGGGACGCTCTTTCTCTTTGAAAAACACGGGCAGGAACCATACAAACACACCTAAACTCAACTCCCTTCTGAATACAGACATTCACAGGATCATGTTATCACCCTAGTTCAGCTTCTTGCCATGCCCAGTTTGGGTACATCCCTACCAGGCATACTTACTTAGGCGGAAGCTCCATTGAACGCAGGAGGGCTGTTGTAATTTGGAAGTCAGTTTGCAAAGGAAGGCTTTGGGCGACGCTTCCATAGTGCAACCCTGCACGTATCTGCTCAGAAACAAGTCCTGTTGTTGGGTTGCTGTGAGTTTTCCGGGCTGTATGGCCATGTTCCAGAAGCATTCTCTCATGACGTTTCGCCCACATCTATGGCAGGCATCCTCAGAGGTTGTGAAGTCTGTTGGAAACTAAGCAAGGGAAATTTATCTATCTGTTGAAGATTCACACTTGCTTCCAAAGGGCAAGACGGGGTTTATATATCTGTGGAAAATCCTATCTGGACTTTCTCCTGGAATTCTCCTGTTTTTTTGTTTTTGTTTTGTTTTTGTTTTTTGTTTCCTGTCTGGAATTCTCTTTTTTTAGTGTTGTTCTTTATATACTGTCCAGATTTTAGAGGTTTTTTTAAAATACTGGTAGCCATATTTTATTCATTTTCATTGTTTCCTCCTCTCTGTCAAATTGTCCACATGCTTGTGGATTTCAATGGCCACAATTAGGGCCAGCTAATACCTCCTAACAAAGGATTCCTCCAGGCAGTAAGCAGCCAGTCCTTGAAACTGCAAGGCCTTTCAATGCTAATCAAGGTGGCCAATTGCTACATTAACACTTGCCTCAAACAGGCAAGAGTTCTTTGTCCCACCCTGGACTTCCCACAGATATATAAACCCCTCTTGCCTAGTTTATAACAGACCTCACAATGCTCCTGGAACATGGCAATATACAGCCCGGAAAACTCACAACAACCCAGTGATTCTGGCTATGAAAGCCTTTAACAACACAAAGTGATGTTGTGTTCAGCAGAGACTCTGGGCAGAGAAGCAGCTTATATAGTTCAATGCCAGACATGTCTTCTCAGGTGGGAGTCCAACTGCATTCAGTGGGGGTTTCCTTACGAGTAAATGCGTATGGGACTAAAACCAGACTAGCTGATGCAGAGCCGGCCACCCTTTGACTCAACCTCAGTTCTCCCATCTGTAAAACAGGAGGAAGAATAGAAGAAAGAAACCCAGCACTCTCGGGTTTTTTAGGGCCCTTCCACACAGCCATATAACCCATGAACATCAAGGCAGAAAATCCCACAATATCTGCTTTGAAATGGCTTATCTGAGTCCGCACTGCCATATATTCCAGTTCAAAGCAGATAATGTGAGGTTTTATTCAGCTGTGTGGAGGGGGCCTTAGAAATCTAGTGGGTGAACCATCTTACATCCCAGCGACCTTGCAATTTTAGGCATATCTCAACCCAGATGCCAATCCAATTGAATTCCATATAGGCTTGCTTCCCTATAGGAAGCAACCTGACCAAGCTTGGACTCACATCTGTAAAATAAGAGGAAGAATGGGATAAAGCAGGTATGGCTGTTAGGAATTGTAGGAGTTGAAGTCCAAAACACCTGGAGGGAGGGCCCAAGTTTGCCCATGCTTGGGATATAAGAACTCATGTACTTTCTGAGACCTTAGGAAGTCATTAATCGAAGCAAATGCTAGAGTATAGAAAAACCAGCAACAAAAACAACCCTTCAATGCAAGAAAAGTATGCTTGGATGCAACCTGGCTTTGCAGTCGCAAGCCCCGTTCACTTCAATGGAACTTCCCGCCGGATCATTTCCTCTAAATGTCCCCATCCTGTTGGATTCCTCCATTCAGGGAGGTCGGGCTGACCCTAATTTGTGCATTGAGTCCATTTTCCTGGCTGTCTACACAGCTTGGAAGTGGAAGCTGGCGAGGACTGAAAGCTGGCGAAGTGGGATTCATCACACATAGGTGACTGTGTTGGACGACAGATTGTCTTTATTCAAAATGCCTTTGTTCAACCAATGAACAGAATCAACGAGGTAAAATCCTTCTGGATACAATCCCCCAATACATTTTAAAAACATATTTTAAATGATCACTTTGTGTTATTACTTTTTTTCTGCTTTTGAAAAAAAAATCAGTTCTACTGCCTGACTTCATTATCTGACATTCTGTCTAAAGTAAACTTAGGTCTACTTGCACTGATTCACACAAATTGAAGGACTATCTGGTTTGAAATTAAACAAACACTATCATACCATGTTTGAAATATAAACGTTTGCCCCCTCCCCACTTTTTTTTAAATAACTCTGAAGAGGTTTTTTCCCCCTTTTTTCTTTCTTCATCTAATCTTTTTTTCCTTTTTTTGACAATGAAAAGCAATTTTTATTTATCTATTAGTGCTGGATGGTAAAATATAGATATATAGATATATATAACAACAGTTAAATCTTGACTTTTAATGTGCAAAACCAAAAAAATAATAAAAGAGAGAGGGGGGGGGGAGGAAACCATCAAGTCTGAATACTTCCAGGATTTTAGGAATTCAAGTTCCATTCATAATCCGATCATATATAAACTCATAGACATACAGGTAATAAATAATATATATATTTAAAAAACACACAAAAAAAGAAAGAAAGATGTTTGACCTTGTCAAAAAAATAAGAGCAATTAAAAGTTTGGGTTGCTGTGAGTTTTCCGGGCTGTATGGCCAGTGTCAGGAAGCATTCTCTCCTGAGCTTTCGTCTGCTACTATGGCAAGCATCCTCAGAGGTTGTGAGGTCTGGTGGAAACTAGGCAAGTGGGGTTTCTATGTCTGTGGAAGGTCCAGGGTGGGATCCTTTCACCTCTGCAGGAGTCTATTGTACACCATGCAACTGTGGACAGGTCTACATAGGGACCACCAAAGGCATCATTGCCCAAACACGAATCAAGGAACATGATTTCTCTCAACCAAAGAAATCAGCCATAGCAGAGCAATTGATGAACCAGTCTGAACACAGAGTATTATTTGAGAACACAGAAATGCTGGACCACTCTAACAACCACTATGACAGACTATACGGAGAAGCCATAGAAATCCAAAAGCGTTTGGACAATTTCAACAGAAAGGAGGAAACCATGAAAATGAACCAAATCTAGCTACCAGTATTTGAATAAACTCTAAAATCAGGACAGTAAAAAAACCCACTCAAAATACAGAAGAATTCCAGACATGAATCTATCAGGACCAGCTAACACCTCCCAACAAAGGATTCCCCCAGGCAGTAAGCACTCAGAAGTTGAAAGGCTATTCAATGCCGATCAAGGTGGCCAACTTCAACATTCACACCTGCCTCAAACAGACAAGAGTTATTTCTTCCATCCTGGGCCACAGATATATCAATCCCACTTGCCTACTTTCCAACAGACCTCACAACCACTGAGGATGCCTGCCATAGATGCAGGTGAAACGTCAGAAAAGAATACTCCGGAAACAGCCCGGAAAACTCACAGCAACCCAATGATTTCGACAACAAATTAAAAGTTTGAGATACATTTACAATTCTTACAAGTTTCGGGCACCTCTGAGCCCCAAGTGCAGAAAAAAAGAAAGAAAGAAAGAAAACACCTTTCCGGGTGCATTGGGAGTTTGTTTGTTTGTTTGTCTCTTCGTTTTGGATGAGCTGGGCCCATAACCCCAACTGAGGTTTATTTTGAGCCTAACAGCTCAGATTCCCCAACAATGAGATTGCAAAGTCTCATCGTTTCCCTCCCTATCCCCTTCGGGAGGAAAAAGGAAGAAAGGAGTCTGGAAAGTCTTTCCCCAGGTGAGACCGGGCCCCCAGGGCAGCAGTCCCGCACTCAGGTAGATGCCTTCCGAGCCGGCTTTTAAAAAATATCTGTGGAGTCTCGCTATGTGACATGCAGGTCAAATGTAGTAGGGGTTCCCGCTCCAAGGGCCGGCCAGGGTAGGCTCTCTCTCCATCCTGCGGGGTGTGATGGTGGTGGGGCTGTCAGTGGGAGGTGGGGGTTGTTGCTGCTGCTGCTGCTCTGCTGGCTCTGCCGCGGCTGTGGTGGTGGTTTGAGGTGGTGGTGACGGTGGAGGTGTGCTGCCTGCCTGCCTGCCTGTGTTACATGGCGGTGGCGTGCGCTGAGGAATAGGGGTCTAGCCCGGCCTTGGCCATGCCCGGGAAGAGGATGTAGGCCACAGGCGGCTGCAAACTGGAGGCCGACCAGGCGGAACAGTTACAGGGCACCACGTAGCCCGGGTTGGTGGGCGAGGGGTGGGTGTGGGTGTGCTGACTGGGGCACCCCAGGGCGCCAAAGGCCCCGTTCTGGTAGCCCAGGCTGGAGGCGTAGGGCAGGGCGCCGGCGGCGGCCAGGCTGTGCGGCACCTCGCTCATCTTCTGCAGGGCGCCGGAGCCGAACTGCCCGGGGTCCAGGAGCGAGTAGGGCGCCGAGGTGGGGGGCAGGAAGGCGCGGGCCTTCTCGGCCAGCGAGTCCGAGGAGCCCAGGGGCAGCCCGGCCGCCGCCTTCAGCGGGTCCGCGTCGCCCAGGTAAGGCAAGGGGAAGACGTACCTGTCCTTCTTGAGCAGGTTCTTGGGCTTGCGCCGCGGCCGGTACTTGTAGTCGGGGTGCTCCTTCATGTGCTGGGCGCGCAGCCGCTTGGCCTCGTCGATGTAGGGCCGCTTCTCGGCCTCCGAGAGCAGCTTCCACTCCGCGCCCAGGCGCTTGCTAATCTCCGAGTTGTGCATTTTAGGGTTCTCCTGGGCCATCTTCCTCCGCTGGCCCCGGGACCACACCATGAAGGCGTTCATGGGCCGCTTGATGTGGTCGGAGGGCTTCGACATGGTGCTGCCTTCCTCCCTCCCTGCCTGCCTGCAGAGCTCTCTCCTTCCTCCGCTTCTCCGCTTCTCCTCCTCCTCCTCCGGCCTCTCGAACAACTTCAGCTGATCATACCACTTCTCTCCGGGATCCAGTCCCCGACGGACGTCCCAAGGCAAATCCGGAGCCCGGTTTGGAGGCAGGGGGGCTTGTGCTCCCTCAGGAAGAGTAGAGTGCGGTCAAGAGCAAATTGGTGGGTGAGGAAGAGGTGGGAGTCCTGAGGCTCCCGACGGCAGAGAGGGATCCGGAGCCCAAAGCTTCGGGGAAGTTCAAAGGCGAGGCTTGGTTTGGGACTAAGGAAGGAAGGAAGGAAGAAGGAAGGAGGGCGCTCCAGCTGACGGAGCGGCGGCAGGCAGGGCGTTCACTCCCCCGAGCCTCTCACCCAATCAGCAGCCGGAAGAAGAAGAGCGAGGAAATGAATACCTCCGGAAAATGAGAAGGAGAAAAAAGGAGGGAGGGAGATTGGGGAGACACTGGATGAAAGGGAGCGCTTTTGTTCGACGGCGGCGCGCTAATCGCGGCAACCAATCAGGCGCCGCCCGCCCCCTCGTTTGGAGAAAGGGAAGGGGAAGCGGACCCTTTGGTGACGGACGGTCCTCCTCAGTTTGGGGCCGGAATTGGGACTCATCAATGGGGCGGCCGCAGAGGTCAAAGGCAAGGGGTTCACTGCTTCCTCGTTTGCCTTCTTCTCTAATTTGGAACTGGGAGAGAATTCACACAAGCGCCCTCGCCCACTCCGTCTTTCGGATAACACGGTTGGGCCCCACTTCGCTGCTTCTTTTCCATGTCAGAACCGCCCTGGGGAAGAAACAACCACGGGACACAGAGTTGGGTGGACATAAAACCAGATCAATTTATGTATTGTGTCAAAAGCGACTTGAGTCGTTCCTGGTGTGAGAGAATTGGCTACCTACCAAGGTCCGGGGGACGTCCGGATGTGTTACCATCCTGCTAGGAGGCTTCTCTCATGTCCCCCGGAAGGGAGCTCACCCTGTCTCGCAATACGAAATCACAAATCAAGGAACACGAAAGGCACTGCAGGCTAATTCAACCAGAGAAGTCAGCCTTAGCAAGGCACCTGATGAACCAACCAACCTGGACACAGCATGTTATTTGAGAACACAGAAATGCTGGACACCGTGTCAGCCATTGAAATCCACAAGCATGTGGACAATTTCAACAGAATGGAGGGAACCATGAAAATGAACAAAATATGGCTACTAGTATTTTATTTAAAAAACCCTATAAAATCAGGACAGTAAATAAAAAAACAACACTCTGAAAACAGAGGAATTCCAGACAGGTAACATCTCCTAACAAAGGTTTCCCCCAGGCAGGAAGCATCCAGGCTCTGAAGCTGCAAGGCCATTAAATTCTAATCAAGGTGGCCAATTGCTACATTCACACCTCCCTCAAGCCCACCCTGGACATTATTCCACAGATATATAAACCCTACTTGCCTAGTTTCCAACAACCCTCTAAACCTCTGAGGATGCTTGCCATAGATGTGGGCGAAACGTCAGGAGAAAATGCTCCTGGAATGTGGCCATACAGCCCGGAAAACTCACAGGAACCCAGTGTTCAATATTCATTCAAAGAAGTTAAAAGGGAGTGGGGAAGATTGACGCACTTATTGGACTTACTACGACCCCCCCCCCCCACACACACACACACCAATTAGCGTTTATTGGGAAGAAGGGGCAACCGAACTCCCAGGAAGACTACTTCCTCATTGAAGAAGAATATGAAACACGGGTATGGAAATGCCGAAGACTTTTATCCGTGTCTCTTGTTCTTTGCCTCTCCTTTCAAAATCCTCTCCCTCCCTCCCTCCCTCCCTCTCTCCACTGTCGTTGAGCTTTTGTTGTTGTTTCCTAACTATTAACGATTGGCTTCTAAAGAGGACAAAATACCCGCCGGAGTCCTCCTTTCTCCCCTCCACGCCTGTTTCCTTTGAATAATTGCTGCCTGACGCAAAATGCCCTTGGGGAAAATATTTATTAAATGGAAACCATTTCCCTCGAATCCCCGAAGAGACCGGCTTCTTTCAGGGCGTTTGAGCTTCGTGCACCTGCCGACTTTGAAACGGCTCCTCCAGCCAGCCTCGGCCTTTCCTCCGCCTTGCCCTCCCCACAACCTCCTCCAACCTTTCCAACGCTGGGAAATAAAATAAAAAATTAACCCGATTAAAACGCGTCAGAGAGAAAAAGAATTTGGTTCGTTCCCTCGCTTTCGCAGGGTCTTTGATGCCTTTTGTTATCTTACTAAAAGATGTTTGGGGAAGATAGCCATGTGGGGGGCCCTTTTGCATCCTCCTTCAGGTGCTGCGAATTGCCTTTCTACAACGGTTGCTGCTGTTGTTGTAGTAGTAGTAGTGCGAGTGATGATTGTGATTTGTTTTAGAACTTTGATTTTATCTATTTGTCGTGTCAGAAGCAAACCGAGGGTACAGCTGTAATATATTTAAAGACACAAAGTGAAAAATTTGACATGACACTAAATGTCCTCTAACCGTTAGCTGGTCACTTTGAGTGCCTCTGGTTTGCTGTGAGTTTTCCGGGCTGTATGGCCATGTTTCATAAGCATTTTCTCCTGACATTTCGCCTGCATTTGTGGTAGGCATCCTCAGAGGTTGTGAGATCTGTTGGAAACTATGCAAGTGTGGTTTATATATCTGTGGAATGTAAATGTCTGTTTGGGGCAGGTGTGAATGTTTCAATTATGCCTCCGGTGTTGCTATAAGAAGGTCCCCCATTGTGCATGTGGCAGGGCTCAGGCTGCATTGTAATCGGGTGGTCTGTGGTTTGCTCTTCTCCACACTCGCATGTCGTGGGCTCCACTTTGTGGCCCCATTTCTTAAGGTAGGCTCTGCATCTGGTGGTGCCAGAGCGTAGTTTGTTCAGCGCCTTCCAAGACGCCCAGTCTTCTGTGTGCCCAGGAGGGAGTCTGTGATTAAAAAATAAAATAAAAAATAAAGCTGCGAGGAGGCGAAAGCAAGAGGCTGCCTCCAAATTATTCAAATCGAGAACAAGAGCGGAAGAAATCAAGAAATCCTGCTCTATGCCTCAGGGCGATGCGCACTCATACCTGCAGCTGAGAGACAGATTTGTAGCTGCGTGTAAAGGGGGGGGGGGGGTGTCTTTCATTTGCTTTACTTGGAGAAAAACAGAAGAAGAAACCCCAAACCGAGTTTCCCAAGGACTGGGACTGGCCCCAGCCCTTTCCCTCTTCCTTCCTTCCTTCCTTCCGTCCTTCTTTCCTTCCTTCCTTCCCTCCCTCCCTGCCACCTGATGATGCTCGGCTCAGGGTCAAGCTGTCTCCAGATCCAAAACAACCGCCTTTTCGGGATCTCCTTGTTTAGGGGTGTCGCTTGCTTTTAAGGTTTTGCCAAGGAAAGAAACGCGCCGGCGGCTGCTCTCTCTCTCTCTGAGCAACGGAGTAGGTAATAGCTCGCAATCATTTCCCAAGCACCGGCCTTTTTTGTCCCCCTTCTCCTTTTCTCTCAGACCTATTTCCCCCTCTCTGCCCGGGGCCCTCGCCTTGTGTTCCCCAAGGTCTCTTTAGAGGTGACGCCGGTTCATGCATATGGAAGGCAAGGGGGGCTTTGCTGCCTGTGCCGGTATGTCTCCGCCGAAATTAATCGCTTCCGACGCCTCCCGCTCCTCCTCCTTTCTCCTCCCCTCCCTTCCCCTCCTCTTCTCTGTATCCAAACACACAAACTCGCGTGATGATGTGTTGTTGTTGTTTTTTTATCCGCCACAAAAGCCTCCCCGTTTGATTTTTGAATGGTATGTAGATACTGGCGGGTGTAAACAGGGAAAGAGAGATGTCTGGATTAGGCAACAAAAATAGAAACAAGATCTTTCCAAGCCCCTCCTTTCCAGGAGGATTTCTTATCGATTGAGTCGGGTGGTTTTTTTTTCCTCCCCCTCTCTCTTTAAAGAAAAAGATGAGTCGGGGAACTTGGCGCCCTGTTCTTTCTTCGCCCTGGAATGAATGCCTATGTGAGTGTCTTTTCCCCTTCCTTCTCCACAGAGGCGCACCCCACTCCACCCTTCACCCCACCATTCAAGGAATAAATGGCACTTCTCTCGCAGATGACTCTGTGAGGGAAAACCAATGGCAAAGCGATGCCTCTCTCCTTTCTGAGGGGGCCAAGAAGAGGCTCAAGTGAGCCCAGTTTCCTTTTTGTTGGGGAATCTGAGCTGTTAGGCTCCAAATAACCTTCAGTTGGGGTGATTCCACCATAAATATAGCAAATACCAGTAGTAAACTTCATAACCAGTAGAAACTTAGGTGAGGTGAGCTAGGATAAGCTTCCATTCCTTAGGATGGTTTAGGATTGCAGAGTCAGAACTTTAGGTTCAAAAATATTTATTGAAATAAAAAGAAATACATTCTTGAGAGAAAAAGTCTTGGAGCTAAATCTCATCTTCTAAAGAGGTAAAAGGGTAAAAAAGTCCATCCGGCTACATTTTGCCTACTAGAGAGAAGCACAAACGTACGTCCTCATAGATAGAAAGAAAAGCAGAAGACTGAAAGACAAAGAAAACTTAAAAGGAACACCTCCCAACAAAGGATTCCCCCAGACAGTAAGCAGCGAGACCTTACGACCAATTGCATCACTCACACCTGCCTCAAAGACAAGAGTTCTTTCTCCCACCCTGGACTTTCCACATATATATAAACCCCACTTGTCTAGTTTCCAACAGACCTCACAATCTCTGAAGATGCCTGCCATAGATGCAGGCGAAACGTCAGGAGAGAATGCTTCTGGAACATAGCCATACAAGCCCGGAAAGCTCACAGCAACCCAGTGATTCCTGCCATGAAAGCCTTCGACAATACTTAAAAGGAAGTTCCCTCATTGAATTCCATTGCTACATCATCAAAGGGGGGGGGGGGGAGTGGCTTGCATGAGGAGGAAAGATGTATAGGCATGTGGGCAAAGGAATCCCTCAGCAGAGCCTTAGCTACTCATTGAGGACTGGAAACTTGATGACACAAGAGACTTGTGCAGTTCAGGGATGAACCCCAACAACCCTTCACCCCATTCAAGGAATAAATGGTGACTCTATAGCAGGCATGGGCAAACTTCGGCCCTCCGGGTGTTTTGGATTTCAACTCCCAGCCAGTAGGCTGTTAGGAATTGTGGGAGTTGAAGTCCAAAACACCTGGAGGGCCGAAGTTTGCCCATGCCTGTTCTATAGGGTAAAATCATGGCAAGAGGAAGCCTCTCTCCTATCTGGGGGTGGGGGGCGGAGAAGAGGCTCATGTGAGCCTCGCTTCCTTTTGGGAAGCCCCCCGCTTCTCAGAGTTGTGAAAGAGGGATAATTTAGCGAGGAAGAAGGGCTTGTGTTTTTTCCTCCCTTCATCATCCATTGAAACTTCCAACCTGAGGTGATGGACAGTGAAGACCATCAAAGCCGTTGTTTTCTGAAGAGAGCACTCAGGAGCCAAGGAGAACTGGCCTTAAGTTCCCTCCCCGTCGGTCCTGTCTCCTGGCAACTCTTTTTACAGAAGGGACACGCGTGTTAGGCACCTCGTTTCCCAGTTTGGCCCCGGGGGTAAACTGGAATGGCATTCAAAGCCGCCGCGGCTCTTCTTTGTGGAGTCGGGAAGAGCCCAGAGAGTGAGGGAGAGAAGACAAGCTCAACTGTTTCCAGAACACGCCCCACACCTGCTTCACACCCCCCCCCTCCCCAAAACGACTCGCAAGAATCACCTCGTGGTGGGATTTTTATTGGGGTGCTACTACACTGTTTAATAAATGCAGTTTGACACCATTCCAACTGCCCCGGATCCATGCTAAGAGTCCTGGAAGTTATAGTTTTAAAAGGTCTTTAGCTTTCTCTGCCAATGAGTGCTGATGCCCCACCGATTATTCTGGGCACCACAAGTTAAGGCAGATGTTGACAAGCTGGAATGCGTCCAGAGAAGGGAGACTAAAATGATCAGGGGTGTGGAGAACAAGCCCTATGAGGAGGTTGGCCGAAGCTGGGGCTAACAGCGGGAGCTCACCCTGATCCCCGGATTCGAATTGCCAACCTTTTGGTCAGCAAGTTCAGCAGCTCAGCGGTGACACCGGGGGATCCTTGATATGATCCGAGACATGATAGCCATGTATAAATATATGAGGGGAAGTCATATGGAGGAGGAAGGAAGCTTCTTTTCTGCTGCCTTGGAGACTAGGACTATAGCTTCAAACTACAGGATTCCACCTGAACATTAGTAGGAAGAACTTCATCACTATGAGAGCTGTTCAGCAGTGGAACTCTCTGCCCTGGAGTGTGGTGGAGGCTCCTTCTTTAAAGCAGAGGCTGGATGGCCATCTATCTGGGGTGCTTTTAATGTGATTTTACTGCTTCTTGGCAGGGGGACGGACTGGATTGCCCACAAGGTCGCTTTATGATAAGACTCCTTTCCCGGAGGCTTTTAAGCAGAGGCTGGATGGCCATCTGTCGAGGTGCTTTGAATGCGATTTCCCTGCTTCTTGGCAGGGCGTTGGACTGGATGGCCCAGGAGGTCTCTTCCAACTATGATTCTTCTCTGGAGTGTAGAGAAAGCTACTTCCTTGGAAGCTTTTAATCAGAGGCTGGATGGCCATCTGTCAGGGGTAGTTTGATTGTGCTTTTCCTGCATGGCAGGGGTTGGACTGGATGGACCATGTGGTCTCTTCCAACATTATTATTTTGTGATTCTATGATCACAATTCCCTGGATTCCGTAGTATTGAGCCATAGTGTCAAATTCCATTAATTTGACAAGTGGTGTCAAATTGCAAACTTGGCCACTCCCTTCAGGTGTTTTGGACTTCAACTCCCACCAGTCCTAACAGCCTCAGGCCCCTTCCTTTTCCCCCTCAGCCGCTTAAGGGGCCTGAGGCTGTTAGGACTGGTGGGAGTTGAAGTCCAAAACACCTGAAGGGAGGAGCCAAGTTTGCCCATGCCTGCTTTAGCCCAACTAAAATACAAAAATATTCGGCCCCCTTCGCCTGCCTTGGGTCCCCAACCGGTAAAAGAGGGATAGCCTTTCGCACAGGGCGGATAATGAGGGAGGCAGGCATTCCACGGCTTGAGGCAGAGGCTTTCGTTCCTCTTATGTTAATAGTTCTCATTGCTTCAGCTATTGGCCAGATGCTCCTAGCTTGGGGCAGGCGGCTTTCCCAATAGGGCTCCTGCGCCCTAAGGCGGGCTAATTCCTCTCTTCCTTCAAGCCCCTTCAGGCACAGAGAGCCAGAGAAAGGGAGGCAGTTCGGGAGAGAGCAACTCTGGGGCTCCCGTGGCTTGGAGTGGGACGAGGCTGAGGCGAAAGGCGGGAAATCAGGCGAAGGAGCGTGGCTTTGGAGTTGGCGCTCCTTCCAGCTTGACACTTCATCTGCTTCCCTCAGCACGCCTCCTGGCCCGCCAAATATAGTCCACCCAGGCCAGTTCCCTCACATAAAAACACTACGGTTGGGGTTGTTGTTCCTCCTTTACCTGGGAAGGCTTTCACCCACTTCTAATGATGCATCTACACTGTGGAATAAATGCAGTTCGGCATCACTTTCACTGCCATGACGCATTGCCATGGAATCCTTGGATTATTAGTTTTTGTGGGACACCAGCACTCTTGGGCAAAGAAAACTAAAGACGTCGTCAAACTACAATTCCCATGATGTGTTGTCAAAGGCTTTCCAAGTCTTGCCAAACTAGTGGTGGTGCCTCACTAAACTACAAATCCTAGGATCCCCCGCCCCCCCCCCCCCCCCCATAGCAAGGAGCCAAGCCAGTTAAAGTGGTGTCAATCTGTATTGGGTTGCTGTGAGTTTTCCGGGCTGTATGGCCTTGTTCCAGAAACATTCCCTCCTGACATTTCACCCTCATCTATAGCAGGCATCCTCAGAGGTTGATAGGTCTGTTGGAGGCAAATTAAGTTTATACATCTGCGGAAGGTCCAGGGTGGGAGAAAGAACTCTTGTCTATTGGAGGCAGGTGTGAACGCTGCAATCACCCTGATTAGCTTTGAAAAGCCTTGCAACTTCAAGGCCTGGCTGACATTGCAACATTCATACTTGCTTCCAACAGACAAGGGTTCTTTCTCCCACTCTGGACCTTCCACGGACATATAAACCTCCCTTGACCTAGTGTCCAATTTACCTCACAACCTCTGAGGATGCCTGGCGAAACGTCAGGAGAGAATGCTTCTGGAACATGGCCATACAGCCCGGAAAACTCACAGCAACCCAGTTCCCATGATTCCATAGCCCTGAACCATGTTCGTTCAAATGGTGCCAAACTGCATTCATACCACGGTGTAGATCAGGCATGGGCAAACTTCGCCCCTCCAGGTGTTTTGGACTTCAACTCCCACAATTCCTAACAGCCTACCGGCTGTTAGGAATTGTGGGAGTTGAAGTCCAAAAGACATGGAGGGCCGAAGTTTGCCCATGCCTGGTGTAGATGCACCCTAAGTATTGGGACAACTAAAGGAATGTGATGGTTCTGCCAATACAAAGCCGTCGTCGTAGGTCATGCAAGCTGTCATTGCACCACACATTTCTCCCTCTCTCTACGTTTGCCCCATCTGAGGTAGATTAAAATGCCCCTTTAACGCGTTGGAAAAATATTCTTATTTGGGATTGTCAAGGAAACCCAAGGCTTCAGGAGGGAACACCTGTTGCCAAAATAAATATTTGTGTGTGTCCTTTCTCTTTCCAGTCACACAGAT
Source organism: Anolis carolinensis (assembly GCF_035594765.1). NCBI lineage: Eukaryota > Metazoa > Chordata > Lepidosauria > Squamata > Anolidae > Anolis > Anolis carolinensis. The sequence continues at coordinate 240,167,760 of NC_085843.1, read as the reverse complement.
ATCCCTCCTACTCTTCCTCATACAAATGTGTGGTGCTCTCCTGACAGAGAAAAGCAAAGGGTCGCTCCTAATAGCTCAGAATTGGCGGGTTTTCACACCTCCTAAAAACCCAAATTTGGCAGCCGAAAGTGTGCCTTTTGTTGGACTAGGGAAGCAGTGACAATGGCAGCAACGCAACTTGAAAAAAGAACGCTCCAGACTGCATCCTTTCCCTCTCTTCTTCTATCTGGACACTTCAGAAAGTCGTGCTTTTCCTTCGGGACCGATTTCTGAAGGAAGCCGCATTCTTCGGAAATAAGATGAAGAGTGTTCAGACGAGGCAAACCAGTCACTCTCAGCGCTTCTTGCATTTCACCTGCAAAAACATCAAGGGCTGGAGGGTTCGGAAAATGTAGCTATGAAGACTTTTCGGATGCCCGTCCCAACCTCGACCCCATTTCCATACGAATCTTCTTTCCAAATGAAAGCCGGACGTGGAGCTGTTGTCTTTGCCTACGTTACAAGTAGCTTGTTGAAATTGCTATTAAAATAAAAATGTGCCAACAATATGCAAGATGTTGTGGGGGAGCTTAAATATATCCATGCATTTACATTCTGTCTGGCCAACTGGAAGGAATGAAGATAACCATGTCTTTCTCTTGCTTTTCTGTCTTTCAAAGCTTCCAGAGCAGTTTCAAGCAGCTATTTAGAAGGCGGCAGTCTTGAATAAATCCCGAGAACCAAGAGTTTTGAGTACAGTTGACTAATGTTTATGGCTATTTCAGCACAAAGCAACAGCAAAACAACCAACTTGGAATTGTTCAAAGGAGATTCTATTGCATTCATTGATTGATTGATTCTATGCATTCATTGTCTATTTTATTAGCTCACTGTTCCAAATAGTCTTGTTTCTTTAAGAAAGGGAAAACAGAGGATCAGTATCCATATATAATGCTGAAGGATTTGCATTTATGGGTCAACCTGATGAAAAAGAAGTGAAGTTCATAACCCTTCAATAATGGGTTGTTGTGCATTTTCCGGGCTGCATGGCCATATTCCAGAAGCATTATCTCCTGAAGTTTCCCCCACATCTAGGGCAGACATCCTCAGAGGTTGTGAGGTTACCTCACAACCTCAGAGGATGCCTGCCATAGATTTAAGCAAAACGTCAGGAGAAAATGCTTCTGAAACATGGCCATACAGCACGAAAAATGCACAACAACCCAGTGATTCTGACCATGAAAGCCTTCAACAATACCTTACATAATGGCTAACTAAAAAGGGCCAGCTAGCACCTCCCAACAAAGGATCCCCCCAGGTAAGAATCAGCCAGACTTCAAATCTGCAAGGCATTTCAATGCTAATCAAGGTGATTAATTGCAACATTCACACATGCCTCCAAGGGGAAAGAGTTCCTTCTTCCACCCTGGACCTTCCACAGATATATAAACCTCACTTGATTAGTTTCCAACAAATCTCACAATCTCTGAGGATCCCTGCCATAGATGTAGGTGAAAGGTCAGGAGAGAATGCTTCTGGAAAATGGCCATACAGCAACCCAGCTTTATTTCTTTTTCCAAAAAGTATGATTCACAAGTGTTTGAGAAAAAAGTACAGTTGATATCAATACAACACTTGACTGCTCTGAACACTTAACCACTCAGAGTAAGTTTAAAAACCTCTATTCACACTTCTCACAAAAATGCCAGATATTATTTTTGGAATGTATGAAAAACCTATGGGCCTGGTTCTCATTTCACATCTTTCAGAACCTATTCAATCCTAAGTTACACAACCTAGTAGAGGCATTCAGCTCTGTAAAGTTCTTTCAGGAGTGCCAATTTTGTAGCTTCTTATTTATTCCCTCATAGAGGGACCAATGCAAGTAAGTGCACATCTGTCTTTTGAAGGCCACACATTAGGTGCCAGAATAAAATCCAACACAGACTTCAATTTGGCCCTCCAGTATCACAGAAAAGCCATTTTCTTGTCACTCACATGTAATGTATGACTGTTCAAGGCTGCTGTCTTATACAAGTGCCTGAATTCTGCAAAGTTTGCTTTAAAGTAAATGTGCTCAATATTCCATTGATTGTAGACTTTCCTGGAAGTTTACCCTATTGAACTCAGTGGGATTTACTTCTGGATAAGCATGCATAGGATTGTTGTCAATATGCCTCTGATTTTCTCTACAAACCTTCAGATACAGCATGTGGATAGTTTCCCTAAATTATGAACAAGCCTGCCATCATCACTGCAGTAGTACAGCAGATAGTTCACTTGGCAACAATGTAGAAAAAGGAAAGGGAGTAGAAAGCATACCATCATGATGCTTAACATTTCTTTAGTCAATGAACTAACTTTTTGAAAACTAACCTGGTACATGGATTTATACACCATCTCCTTGGTGATACTGCCTCTGCGATTATTCTAAAAGTAAGCGATAGTTTCTCTTAAGTATAAGGCAACCTTTTTATTTAACAAAATAACAGAAAAGCCACTTCTTACTGCTAGAAGGAAAGGTCATCTTCCTTTTCTCTTTTATCACATAAATATGGATCTCCCTTTTATGGCAACCCATATATCTTTAAAAAGCAAAAAATCTTCCAACTCCATCAGTATTTTGGAAGATCTAGATCTGAGAAACAAAAACAAAATACCTTGCCAATGTTTCCAACTGATCACCATCTTCTGCAGTTGCTAAAAGCTTTATTTTTATTGGAGCTAGCAGCCAATAATGTTATCTTCAGATGTTTGAGGATAGAGAAAAAGCTATCTTTGTTTTTTTTAAATTACGTTTTAGGATAAACTTGGTAAATGTAAAGGATGGTTAAATACTCCATTAAAAAGTATATGATAAGCCAAACTATGTTGAATTGATTGATAGATCTAAAATATGCCTTACCCTGCATATCCAATCATACTTTGCATGTACAGGAGAAAGAAAAGGGGTTGGGGAGAAGAAGAGGTAAAATCCAGCAGCATCATTGTGATTGAATTATTTCAGCATGAGCTTTTGTGCATTCCAACACACTTCTTCAGATGCAATGATGGAGTGATATTAAAGCCACAGATATTTAAACACAGTTATTTGGTGGAGGCCTCAGTGGCTCAATGTGTTAAAGCACTGAGCTGCTGAACTTGCAGACCAAAAGGTCCCAGGTTCAAATCCTGGGAGCGGAGTGAGCGCCTGCTGTTAGCTCCAGCTTCTGCTAACCTAGCAGTTCGAAAACATGCAAATGTGAGTAGATGAATAGGTATCGCTCCGGCAGAAAGGTAACAGCGCTCCATGCAGTCATGCCAGCCACATGACCTTGGAGGTGTCTACGGACAACGCCAGCTCTTCGGCTTAGAAATGGAGATGAGCACCAACCCCCAGAGTCGGACACGACTGGACTTAACGTCAGGGGAAACCTTTACCTTTACCTTATTTGGTGGAGGAGGTGGGGTAGGATATGATAGAATACAGAAAGATGCAAATTGTGAACCTGGCCATCAACCTTTTAAGACTCATGTTAAACCGATAAAAGATTTTTCAAGTGACCAGCACAGGAAGAATTTTGTAGAGTGTACAGTCTTCTCCACACAAGTTTTGTACTTCTCATACCAAACTTGCACTTCTCAATATTGCCTGTTGCCAGTTTTCCAACTTCAGTGCCATGTTTCTCCCTGCAGATCTCACATGAATTGCCAGTTGTATGGATATACCATGTTTCTTTGATTCCAAGATGGCATTGGTTGTAAGACGCACACTAATTTCAGTACCACCAACAAGGGGAAAAAAGCTTTATTTATATATAATTGGAATTGGCTTTGGGTTGATGAATATGATTATCTGATTATCTGGCTTTGGATCTATGCACAATAGTTGTCTAATATTTACATATGTGGTTTAATTGCTTTTAATTGTTGTTTGGGCATGGAATAATGCTATTCATGTAAGTTGCCCTGAGTCCCCTTTGGGTTGAGAAGGGTGGGATATAAATGTAGTAAATACATAAATAAATAAATAAATATAAGAAAAGCACCTGCGATTCTAAGATGAACCGAATTTTTAGAGATGTTTATATAGGAGGGAAAGTGCATTGTAGAAATGAGGCAATACAATGTTTGTGTAAATGTCATAGCAACACATGGGACATACAGAAACAATAAGATTTATGAGTTAAACATCCTCTCTCATCAAATAGTTGAACCTTAAAAACAACATTTAAGCATAGTCACAGAATTAGCTAAAACTCTGTGGGAAAAGAGAGTGAGTCAACACAATGTACCACACAAATGCTTTTGTACTTAAAAATTGGTTAAGACCATAAACCCTCAGTCATGTGATGAATTGCCATTTTTTGAGATGGAACCTCCTAAAAGTCTTTCAAGGACATCCACTGGCAATTTCACTTGTCTCAAGTTTTATCCTGGGCTGGTTAATTAAGACCACTTTAAGCTTTCTCTTAGTAAAACCCATCTTGTATCATACAACTAAAACAGGAAAAAAAGAATAATGAAGTATGGTTAGAAGGAGACCCATTTTTGGCCTGCTAAATTGAATGAAGCCCACGGGCCATAAATGGTGGCCCATTAGAAATGCAAAATCTGCTTTTGCTATTTGCCAGAGAATCCAAAACCAGAGAATTTGTCAAGTCCTGGGCTGCCCAAATAAATGACTGGCAAGATAGGCCATTTTGCTGAGATCCGCTTTGCTACTGAATACTCCCAAGAATACACTAAATTGTTCTGAAATACAGTAAAATACTACCATTGTATAACAATGCTCTCTTTATTCTGAATAGGTATGAAAATCTAATTCTATTGACCCAAGAGTACTGGAAAAGATTGTGAACTGTAAATGTAGTGGTAGAGTTACAGGAAAACTGGTATAAGAAACTCCTAATTATAGATGGAGGAAAATTTTATTTCAGTTTATTCTTGAGAAGCATTTCCCATAATTCACACATTTCTTCATATCATGATCGGGAGAAAACTTCCTTTTAAAAAACAACACATATATGAAAAACCAGACTGACATATTAATCAATCCAGGCTCAAGGCTTTGAGAGATTGAGTTTTAACAGTCTGAATTTGAATCCCTATATATTCAACCATGTTAATGCTAAATTAAGATTGCTTCCTCTCCTTTTTCCCCCCTCAGGGGCTCCTCATCATTAACACTGGGATGGCAGGCAGACACATTGTGATCTTCTCCATTCTGGGAATAGCTGTTTTGTTTGCAATTTAGCTAGTACACATGGAAAAGAATTTATTTCAGTTTGGTTTCAAAGAATTAACCATAATTCACCAATTTATTCAAACTTGGGATGATTTTTTTAAAAAAAATGAATGTGTAAGAAAATGAAACTATAATATTTTCCTACTCCAGGCATGTAGCGGGGGTGGGGTGGGGGGGGGGCTTGAGGGGCTTCAGCCCTCCCCCCCAAAAGTCTCAGGGTGGTCCACGAGAAGGCCGTATATTTATTATTTAAACTGTTATGTTTATTCATATCATGATCTGATCACCATGCTCAATATATTCCATATGCATGGGGGTATTGGGATAACAATTCAAAAGGTTTGCTAGGGTAGATCCTCTCTCACTCAGAATTAACCCCCCCAAACCAAAATCCCAGCCCCCCCCCCCCCCCAATCAAAATCCTGGCTATGGGCCTGTCCTACTCCAATTGTCAATATCTCAATTTTTGGAGTTGAGGGAGAAGAGGCCTCATTAAGCAATGGGAGAGATCATAATGTTACTTTTTTTCAATCATTATTTATGATATTATATCCCTACCATGTGCCTATGCAAATCTATCTATCCATCTACCCCCACATACTTATGAATGAAAAGGCAGTATACAATAAATAGGACCAAATTTAAAAACACAAAGAAACAGTACACCACAATCCTTTCAGTGATTCCATGTAAATATATCATTTCATCTTGAGTAAGATATGGCTTTTCTGATTGATAACCATGTAAATATTTGTGACTATGGAGGGAGAGTCAAAGGAATTCATGTGAAGAGCTGGGAGCAGCTGTGGGAGATGGTGATGGGGCGGTGGTTAGTTCATCCTCTGATGGTTTGTAGATAAAAGTGGGTTCAGGGGTGAGGGGTCTTTGCAGAAGGCAAGGTGTTGATGTGCATTTGTGCGCTGGGTTTTGGAGAAGTTTCTTGTAGTCTTGCTGCTGCCTGTTTCATGTTCAGATCTGCAGTTTGGATCTGAACCAGTTTGGCTGGAGATGTTGCTTCTGCAGACATTGGAGCAACGCTGCTTTGGATTCTTTGTGCTTCGACCTTGGACTTTGGCTGAGAACTCTTCTCTTCTTGCAACTCCCTCTGTTAACCATTTGTGTACTTTGCCTTTTGTTTTGCCTCAGAGCCCTTTGTCTGACTTGTTGCTTTTTGCATTGAGTTGATCTGGATTACATTTCTGTTTACCCTTTTGAACCAGGTCTGATCTGGGGTTTTGAGTTTTTGACCAGTGGAACTGCATTTAAGTATCCCTGCGTCCTTTTCCTTTTGTTTCAAAAAACTCTGTTTTGAAGACACTTTTAGGTCTGGCCCTTTAAGGCATCTGTGATTCCAACAATTCCACTGGTATGGTTGAGAGAGGTTTCTTGGTGGCTGCCTCATGGCTATGGAATTCCCTCTCCTAGCAGTTTATGTTTATTCCCCATTTGCTCTTCCTCTGCTAGCAGGAAAACATTTTTTAAAACTGAGGTCAACCTTTGACCTATAACGGGTTGCTGTAGGAGACTGCAATACTTTTATTCTTGTTACTTTTTACATGTTGTGGGATGTTCTAAACTAGAGAAGTCCTTCATAGAACAGCTTATTTGATTTGCTCCTATTTTTATAAAAATGATTCGTATTTTAGCTGCACTTTGTTTTAATTTATGTGAACAATCTGGGGTCCCATATTGGGAGAAAGGTTGGATACCAAATAAAGAAGGGGGAGGGAGAAAAATATCCTAAAATATGAATAGTGTCAGTCTTTTTATTACAGTACACTTGGGTTAAACATAAACAGTATTAATTGTGCTGTTTAATGTTTCATGTTTTTTTTAAAATAAAAGATAGTTCTGTTACATGGTTTGATTTGGTATACTGTACAGCCTTTCAGTGCACCTCTGTGGATATATATGAATGTACTGCATCCCCAGCACTAAACATAAAAAGAAGAATGGAGCCTGGTAAATGAGTCAAGCTATTATTTATTCAATGCACACTATTTGCACATAGACGCCATTATGGCCCAGGCAAACAAAGAACCAAGTGTAATAAGAACATTGTTCAAATGATATCCCATTTCAAGCGGGAACTAGTCTTTTATTATCTTTAAACATCAGTTTGCAAGCAAGAGGAATCCCTTGACAATGCATAGAAAGGCAGAGGTTAAGGAGGAGGAACAGAGTTCAGTTTGCCAGACATAAACATGGGAGTGACATTCATATGCTGTTTGCATCAGCTTTGATTTCCTGGTCTCACACATTGGAAAATATCCTAATGATTTCACTTTGAATGGCTGCCCATTTCACTGCCAGTGCTTGAGCTACACAGGCTGGCCATAAAGAAGACAAGAAACAAATCTTGATTATGACAGAAAGGTGGAAACCAACTTCAAAAAGCACTGGAGAAAAATGTTTTATTTGAGCAAAGGACATAAGCTCTACAAAGGCTATTAGTCAAGGTATAAGGTTTCAATATGGATAGGCAAATCTCACTCTTCCTAGTCCCTTTCCTTTGTGTATGTTGACCATAATTCTTTCTACTTTAATATCAGTCTGCTATGAGCTGTTTTTTTAAAAACACAATCTCAATATATATGTTTTAATGGATAAATCTCACAGAATACAAATTTAAATGGACACTTTTCATCAAATATGATTTTAAATACATACTTTGAATATTTGCATACTGTCAAGAAATATTTCATAAATCTGCAATCTAATGAATAACCATGTTTTGATCCACACAGTAGTTCAAAAGATCAAGTCAATTTTTATCTTTGAATGTGTTTTAATAAGTTTTTAAGGATTTTAACTATTTTTAATACCATTAATATTTAATTCTGTTTAAATGTTTGTATATTCTTAGGTTTTAAATTGTATTGTATTGGCTTTACTGAAAGCTGCTTTGAGTGTCTTTTGTAGAGAGAGAAAGGGGGTATAAATAAACATAATAAAATAATAATAATAATAATAATAATAATAATAATAATAATAATAATAATAAATAAAAACTACAGGATGCATCATTTTGGGCAAGAATTCCCAAAACACAAAATGTTCAGGCATGCCTAGCTTTTAGATAATCGAACATCTCTCTCTTTCTCTTGTGCACACTCTCTCTTGGACAACTGTTTTCTATTTCTTCAATGTCTGCTTTGCATATATTACTGGAACCAAAGTGGCGAGAAATGTTCTTCAATGAACAGCGGTATATTTTTCAGGTACCTGCCACTCGATACAGGAGATAAATTCTTATATAACTCTGCAACTGGCCTGAGCAAACAGTTTTGCGAACTACAACTTCCTGAAAAGTTTGTCCTGCTGGTAAGTTAACCTTTGGTCCAGCACTGATCATTTTTGGAAAGGGAGGAGGTGAGTTAAATAGGTATGCTGCAGGTTTCCTTGACTCCCCTACAAATAGCCTATTAATTCTCCCCTTAGATCTAATAAAACAGAAGCTTGATGTCCCTTCCAGTCCTCTAAAGAGAAATTTTCAAAGTGGTGCATGGGGATTTAGCTGTTTTACTAATGCATAAGTCAATGGGAGCTGCATGGCTGAGTCTCGGTGCAATGCTTTGAAATTTTTCCCCATGAGTTTATGACAGCGTGGAACCACAGTTCTGAGCCCCTGGCTTCTCTGCTTACATGTCAATGATGCTAATACTGCCTCTGCCTACCAATGTGACAAGGCGAGGATGTGCTTCTATTGGCATCTTTTCTTTGAAGTGAAGGGAAATCCTAAAGCTTTCATTCTGATAGTGAAAATCCTTGCTAACAGCTCTCCCCTCTCTGACCCCCACACAAGACTCTGTAATCCAGACTTGCTGCTTGGAGGTACCACACGTTTTCTGTCTGTCTAGACCCCTTGAACAAAGGTAACATTTCATAGGAAGCAACCCTCAGCATTAAAAAAAAACACTGAAGTTGTTTCTGAGTTCCAAATACATGATTATGTACATTATTTTGCCTTATTTGTCTATGATGTCTAATTCTTCTGAATGTATAGGTAGAATGGGGAAATCTGTCAGTTCCCCTTTTTTCTAAATTTCCAGTTCTTTGCATCACAAATATCTTTGTGAATGTTGGTTAATTCTTCAAAAACAAATGGAAATACACCAACCATCTGCAACAAGTGTGACTCTCAGTGGGGATAGGACCACACTGCACTTGACTGCTATGCAGTTACTTACTTAGGCAATCTCTCATTGTCTGAGTATGATGGTCTTCCAAGTTCTTGGAAAATGCCTGTGTGCGGGTTTTTTTTAATGTGCGGAGGTCGGTGCATAGCCAATCAACACATAGACTTCACAAAGTGAGGGTCCCAACCAGTGGTGTGGTTAACACAACGATGGTGGCTTCTCAGTCTGTTGCAGCTTTCTTCTGTCTTCACAGCCATTGTAACATGTATCATGTTATCTTCCACCTGATCCGCCATTGAGGCCTTCGGATTGTGCTCGGCCTGAAACCTCCTCTGCTGCCCACCCTAGGAGTGCATGACTCTGATGGTTACATCCATAGGTTCATTGAAACAAGCAAGCCCCCTCACCACAACAAGGTGGAATCCATCAAGGGGGGCATGCAATTAAGGATCAGGTGTCTCTTGAAAAGAAAAAGAAGTGAAAACACCAATTTAGCTCTACAAAAATGGGTCAGTAAAGAGGGATTTTAAAACCCCCAAACCATTCAAGAATCAAGTGTGAAAAGCCCTGTACCTTTATGGGCAGATCTCTCATTGACCCTACGTTCCTCCACCATCGTTAATTGTTGGAAAGATTTCTGTAATATAATCCCATGTAGGCAACCAGCTGTGAAAAATTGGACAAACCACATTGCTCCCATAGCTATCCTTAACAGCTATTTAGATGAATGTCAGCTGAAGCCACTATAAAATGTAGGCTGCATGGAACACAGATATGTGGCCTAAGTATTACTGTCCTGCTTTGGTACTTGTCCAAAGTGACATTGAACACTGTTCTAAAGTCTCACAGCCATTTGTCCCATACACTCCCTGGCAGATGTATCTCAGCTGAATTGTTGAAGTGTTTCATCACACAGACCTCTTGCAGAGCAAAAAGGAAAACTATCAATTGCTGCCCAGAATTCCTGAGTTTTCCCTATTTTCTGGACTGCTGCCAGAGTCATGTGAGCTGCCAAGTCCTGGATTTCCCTGCTGTAATCAGGGACTGGGGAGATTATTGCTCAGTTGCCCTTGGGTCTAAGAGAGATAGAAAGAGGCAGTCAGGCACCACTGCGCTTATCAGGGCCCCTGTGCCTTCTACTCCAGCCTTCCAGGATAGCACTCAGTGTGTTATCTCTGCCCATGACTCAGTCCCTTACAGAGAGAGAGGAGCATTGCTCAATAGTACTGTCCTATTAAACAGTCTTCAAGCAGAAAATGTCTATGCTGAAGCTTCAGGGTGGAGAAAAAGGTGATATAACAGTGCCTTTTATGTAATTTCTTACATGAGTGATAGGTTCAGCACAAGTCCTTCTGATTTATTGTCATCATCATCCTAACAGTGAATAAAGATGGATGAAGCTGTCAATTTTATTTTCACCATTTCTCTTTTTTTCTAGTATTACATAGTTTGTTTCAAACTTTTAGAATGTTTCACTTTATCTCTAGATTTAAGATAATTTTTTAGTTTCCATGAAAAATTGAAATATTGTATATTATTTCCATGAAATATATTATTTCCATGATACGTATTTTGGCACATAAGTTTGCCTAAAAATTACAATGTTCTGCAAGTAAATTTCAAAGATAATGTATGGAGGGCATTTACACCTAAACTACATATTTTTGTAGCGAGAAAAAATATTGTGAACTGTTGCAGTTAAATGAAGGAAGGAAGAAAAAAAGATGGATCTCACAGATATTCACAATTGGTACAAAGTTTCATTACAATCGTTCAAACAGTTCAAAAGTTGTGAAATTAACTAAATGTACTTGCTACTTCTATGTACAGTGAAAGCATGCAAATGAATGATTCTGATTGACAGAGAAAAAGTATGCAACCCACACATACAATCAAAAGCTGGCTTTGTAGTTGAACTGAACTCCAGTATTGTTTGTGTTGTGCCGCCACACTTTCGTAACGTTTCTTGCTTCCCAGAATTTTGTAGCTTTGTTAAGAGTGTTCTCAACTAAATTAATGTATAAAAGGAAAACTCTGTTCATGGAAGAGTCTGGCAATGCAAGTGTTCAGACACACTTCAGAATTATGTGGATTATTGAAAATGATTTGTGTTTCTTCTTCAATAACCAAATGCAAAGAAAAGCATTTGGTTATTGTGAGGCAAAGTGGTTTTAGAATATTATCACAGTGTATTTCATAGTGACACACTTTGGCTGAGCTTCAGGATGGATCATTGGCTGAATCTGAAATGTATAAAATACTGATGTTATTGATGAGGTGCATCCTATTCAAAGCAAAATAAAGACCCCATCTACACTGCCATTTAATCCAGTTTGAACTGCATTAAAATGGTCAGTGTAGATTCACATATTGCAGACTGAACCACATTGAACTGGATGATAAGAGTCTACACTGCCATATAATCCAGTACAATGCAATTAATTTGCATTCTGAAACTGGATTATATGGCATTGTAGATGGATGGGATTGAAGTTTCTTCCAATGGTCTTAAAATATACTGCCCTTATAGCAAGAAATATCTGTCGATTGGCTTCATGTTTTCAGGCCCAGGAAACATGCAACTGCCACAGGGTGTGATATGTTATGATGTGTTGTCCAACAGGGCAAAGAAATTCACAAATTTTTGAAGACATCTCAAATCCAAACATAGAGAGCATCATTTTTTTCCAAAAGAAAAGAGCAAGTACATGGAGTTTCTTGTCTCAATATCCCATGTCTTAAATTCATCCTGTTCTAGAAAAGCTGTGGGTGGGTACATAGTCAGTAGTGGGTGCATAGTAAGTATGAATGGGTTTGAATGGGTGCATAGTCAGTAGTGAGCCAGATAGTGATGAAGTTGGGGGTTGGGGAACTAATAAAATGGAACTTGATCTAGACATGACAGAAGTATTTCTGGTTAATAGAGCAGACTGGGGCGGCTCTGGACTGAAATAGATCTTCCTTTTTAAAAGAAAATACTTATTCATGCTTTAGGTTTCCATCTAGACCTGGCCTTCATATGGACAAAAATTGGCAACCATACCTAGGAATGACTTTGTCCAATTTAAGTTGTTGGCGCCAGGCCTTCAATGCCTGTTTCTAGATCATACAGATTTGGCCAGGATGGCACCTGCCTTGTCTATATCATGGTCAGACTATGGTGGTGTATCATTCATGAGGATTCCTTTGAAAAATGCTTGGAAACTTCAGCTAATGAGGTGCACAGCAGCTAATATGTGAACTGAAATCTGGTGTCATGAGGTGCGAGTGACCTGTGTTAAAACAATCACACTAGATTTCCCATGTGTAGGCCTTCTTCAAAGTGCTGGGGCTCTTTCACACTCTATGATTCCAATTTAAGTACCATGGCAATTTCCTAAGGCGATGTTTCTCAAACTCTGCTCCTCCAGGTGTTTTGGACTCCAGCTCCCAGAAATCCCAGCCAGCTTACCAGATGTCAAGAATTGTGGGAGCTGAAGTCCAAAACATCTGGAGGAGCAGAATTTGAGAAGCACTGTCCTATGGAATAATGGGTTTGTAATCTCTTTACAACGCAAATCCCAAGATTCCATAGGATCGAATTACAGAAGTTAAAGTGAAATCATGGTGCTGTAATTGTATGGTGTGAAAGGACCGTAATTATCTCCTTTAGGACCAAGATGACTAAAGGATCATTTCTTCACATACAAGCCCATCTTCAAACCTATAAATGGTTGGAACAAAAACGTTCATGGGTATCTTGGCGTTAAAAGTCTCTACATAGGGAAAGCTGTTTTTCTATTTTAAAATCATCCTGTTTAAGAAGGCTTTGAGCTTTTCCTACATTATGATCTGAATGATGAAAGAGCCTAATTGTTGTCCTGCCAGGCCCTGCCACAGCTTGTATGTAATCCTATCTCTCTTATTTTTTTCTTAATTGCTTTCATTTGCTGTCTCACTGTTCTGCTTTATCTTTCATATTCTATGCATTTATATTCTCCTTGATTATTTCTACAGCTTGAATTGTACAAGGCAAGGAAGAATAAGCATGTACAGTATATTTTTAAAAATCTTAGCTGTTGCTGCTGTTGTTTTATTGTTATTTCCACTTTTCTTATTACTATATTTATACCATGCCCAAGAGCAATCCTAATTAATCCTGATCTTAAAATGTCCCAGTATCTCTCTCCTTCTTCTACTTTACTCATTATCCTCATATTACTCCAGTTGCTATAGACAGATTTGCAATGTCTCCATTTTCTAGTCCTAACTACTGTATTGAGTTAACTGTTGAATAATAACTCTACATATAGGCCCCATCTACACTGCCATTATAATGTAGATTAAACTGCATTATATGGTCAGTGTAAATTCATATAATCCAGTTCAATGCAGTTAAACTGCATTATATGAGTCTACACGCTGATTATATAATGCAGTTCAATCTGGATTATAATGGCAGTGTGGGTGGGGCCTTAGATGAATTCTCTTGCTTCAATGAGACTGCTATAGTTGGAACTTCTAACTGAATTTAGTCTTCAAATCTTCTCAATATCTTTGCAATGAATCTCCTATTTCTAACCAGTATAACTAACAATGAAGTATGCTGAAAGTTGTAATCCAATAATATCTGAAGGGCCACATGATTCTGACCCCTGATTTATATCTAGGAGGAATGAGTTGCACCAAGAGTGTGGTAAAAGATAAGATGGCGTCACCTCCTTTCTTCTTGTACAAAAGCCAACTGGACAGGCAGCTGAATCTTATTTTAACACAAGTGATGGCAGAGTGTTCACCATCATATATACGAAAGACAAAAAGCTAATTGAGGAAGCCCAGAACAAGCTCTGAAGCATAAACAGTGCAATCCTACAGCAATTAAGGAGAAATACCTGGTAGAGGTGCCTACTGAAGGAAAAGAGACACCATCATATTGATATACTATTCCAAGCACAAGGCATAGTGAAAGAGAAGGGGTAGTGATGCTTGATGGAGAAGGAAATCCTTAGATGAATAATAGTGGTGAATCTGGAGATTGGAAACTCTGCATTTTTGTTCCCATAACTTTATATAATTTAATTCCATCAGCAAATCTGGCCGCCACACCATTCAGCCATAATTGCAGATCATATGAATTAAAAAAACACTTACCCCAATATAAATCTCACAGATTAAAAATCGGTTTTACAAATGTATACAATACTTTACATTTGAATCCATGGGACGGAGCATACCAACCACTCGCTTCTGCCTTCAAGGTGGCAAAAATGAGATGCTGGCAAAACTAGCAGCTGCCTCTACTGGTGTCCAATGCCATTTTTAATAAGAGCTTAATGTATAAGCATTATGAGGCTTTACAGTCTCTCTGACTGCAAATGTAAGGCAAGCAGCAGCCACCAGATATATCACATTATTTGAACCAGATTGAATTAGTTTGTCTCGGGGCATGCAATGACTTCCAGCAGTGAATGGAGCACACTTCACCCATCCCAGCAAAATTCTAGTGCTGCTTCTCATTCCTCTTGAAATCAGCTCCCTTAAACAAGCTCTATTATTTAATTTGGCAAAGGATTCAGAGTCCTTATTGGAGTTCCTCTATTTGTAGGTCAAAGAAACAATTCAATAACTTTCCCAAATTATTAATCTAGTTGCATGGGAAATGAAACTATGGAAAGGTTCTTCTGTCCTCACATCTCCTGGCCTGAAAACACCTTGAAAGAAGAAATTGTCTTATAAGAAACTTTATCAGATAACTGTTTCAGTTGACTGCCATGGGGTGACTTTGTCAAGATGTTGTCATAGCAAGAAGTAGCCATGTGAACACTTTCTTATATGCAACTGAACCCAGTAGACTTGTTTTTGTATAGACATGTACAGGATTGTACTGTGAATAAACACTTTTTACCATAAGAAAAAAGAAAACTTGTCCTTAAAGAACAAAACATTCAAAATAAACCATAAATCAAACCTGCCACAAATGCCGTTTACTTTCATTTGTGTTTCTATCTGTTTAGCATTTTACCCAGTTTTCTTCTTCTTCTTTGTAGGCTCTTTTAATACTGTGTATTGTTCATGCTTTATTTTATCTCTTTATTTATGTCCTTTTAATGCCAAACTTTCTTTCATCTCTCTAAGACCTCTTCTCCCCTTCTCCTGATTCTGACACTTTCTTTAGCTTCTTATGTTTCCCTTTAAGTACTCTTTTGCTTATTTGGCATTGTAGCAAATCAGTGTAGGACTTCATGGTTGTCACTCTTCTCCACACATACTATGACTGTCTCAAAGAAAGCAACCACCAGAAGAGAATATGGGGGGTTTTTT
Source organism: Anolis carolinensis (assembly GCF_035594765.1). NCBI lineage: Eukaryota > Metazoa > Chordata > Lepidosauria > Squamata > Anolidae > Anolis > Anolis carolinensis. The sequence continues at coordinate 240,152,115 of NC_085843.1, read as the reverse complement.
TGCTCTTAAAGCAAAGGTCTGACCTTTTGATCAATCAGAATCTCTCCACTGTTGCTTCTTGGCCAGATTCAGATAATGGCCTAGATCTCCTTGCTGGTCAAATAGGACAAACTGTTTGAATCAATGGGATTCACAGAAGTGTTGATTTATCATTTGACACTTGATTCAATAGGTCTTTTCTAGTTGGCACTAACAGCTTTGACTCCATCCAGCAGGGAGCAGTGGTCAGCTCACTATAAGTATTGTTTTAAGCACAGTGGTCAGCTCAGTATAGGTAGCTATTGTTTTGAGTTAAAAAAAATCTTTTTATTCCCAGCTTACTCTTACACATTTTGAAAACTGGTCCATCATTTTTATTTTGTTTTATTTTAAAGGATGTCATATTAAGGAAGGGGCAAGTATGTTTTCTGCTGCTCTAGCGACCAGGACATGGAATAATGGATTCAAACTTCAGTAAAAGAGGCTTCACTAATCATTAGGATGGTCAGAGTTGTTCAGCAGTGGACTATGCTGCCTTAGAGTGTAGCACAGTCTCCTTCTCTGGAGGTTTTTAAACAGAGACTGGATGGCCATCTGTCAGGAATGCTTTGATTATGTGTTCCTGCATGACTCCATCCAGCAGGGAGCCGTGGTCAGCTCATGATAAGTATTGTTTTATACACAATGGTCAGCTCAGTATACATATAGCAGTGGATTGGACTGGATGTCCCTTGTTGTATCTATCAACTCTTTATTCTATGATTTTGTGGTGAGGCCACACACACACAACAGCATTTTTACACCTCAGATCAGTGCCCTCTTTTCACACACACAAAAAACTCTAGGTATTGCAGCCTGTGAAATCATTTTGGCAAATTGGGCAGAAAAGCCCACAAATGACTCACTGCTTCCCTAATTGTAAACATGCAAAAATAACAAACCAGGTAACTAAAAGAAACTGTTGCCCTCTCATGACATCCCAAATATGTTGTCCTTCACGCCACTTCTGAGATGTAGTTAGGGCTGTTTTAAAAATCACTATGCCCAATACCTCCAGCTGGAATGCATTTCATGGGTATGTTTCCTTCATTATAAGCATTATTTCCAGTTTAGTTTCCTGACTTTTAACTAATTGCAGGTCCATAAGATAAGAAGATAAAGAGATCCTATCTGAGTAGGGAAATTATTTTATTCCAAACAATAGGAATGATATAATTTCACATATTCTGTAAGGCTTCTATAGGAAATTCCTTGCCTTCCCCTCTGTGAACATACAATCTTTGTCACTCTCTTTGTTCCTCAAAACCAATTTATTCTGGCATCTCCTCCTCAATTTCTTATACTGCATTGCAGCCTCTTGTTTGAGTAGCAGCTGTAGATGTTCTCATCCAGATAAGACACTGCGGTATCTCTTTTACTATAGCATTTGATTTTATGTGCATCTCAGAAACAATGTTGACATACAAAGTGCCAAACATTTAAGACTACACTCCTATTTAGAATTTGGTATTCCTATGAACCATTTGAAGTTAATAGGTTAGGCCGTTTGATTCTGCATAGGACTTGGATGCACATGATGACTATGTACCACTTCTGGAAATGTTGTTCAGCAGTTATTATAAAGACATATGAGGTCTGCAGTACAAACCTAGACTCTTCTCATCCACCAGAGAAACACAAACTTCCTAAGGTCAAATTAAGTTGTCAATTACATCTTTACAACTGCAGTTTTCCCCAGTTAAGGCCTTTCAGTAAATTTGCAGAGGGATTAACATTTAATAAAAGGTTCCCTTGTGACAACAGGAGGAAGGGAATTGGCAATTCCCCAGGTCTGAGATATCATAGCTTTGTAAGCTCCAACAGACAGTAGCAAACAGGAGGAATAGCAATATTTACTTTGTGTTAAGATGGTATGCACACATGTAATGAGATACCTATTTTTCAGCCATTAGATGACTCTCTGAATTGCATTCACTTTAGGTTGTGGTGAAAACAATGAAAACATGGAAGGAGAGAGGGATGAGCTCAAATCTGTCTCTATATTTTGGAAGATGGTCACAGTGAAGTGTCTTATGGGAATTTATTCATACGATCCTCTTTAAGAAGGTGAAATGCAGATGATCATACAAGAAGTAAGTGTAGAAATCTGTAGCAAAACAGCTAACTAGTGATTTTAACATATGGTGAATTAGCCGCAAAAAATCAAATTCTCAATATATAGTTAGAAAAGAAAGTGAATTTCTAATCTGTCTGGGGTGCATTTAAATTATATTTTTGAAATTAAGAACACACATAAATTGTATGCTCTTAATTTTCTCCCTTCCCAGTTCTTTGTCTTGAACTGCAATATGTGATGCTTACGTTTCAGTAAAAGTTTCCATGTTTCAGTTCAAAATGAACTGGTTGTAATACAACAGCTATACTTTTTCAGTGTTCAAGTTAAGATGATGAGACTCCTGTGGATTTTCAAATGATGCATATTTTGTTTCAATAGCAGATGGTTAAGCCTTGAGAGTCAAACCTCCTCCAATCTTGAAAAGACTGAAGAGGAAGAACCTAGGTAAGAGAAGTAGGTGCAGAAACCTCTCTTAGAAGACCAGGGACCAGAGTTCCTGCTGTTTTCCATTTTTTTTCAGACTAAAAGGATTCTACATTTGGAATTGTCATATTTTGCCTTCTCTGTCAAAGAGTGCTGGTACCCCATTAAACTACAAATCCCAGGATTCCATGCATTGAGCCATGGCAGTTAAAATGATATCAGATGGTGTAAGTGCACACTAAGAATATGCTATTAAACTAATGTACTGCTCATAGGCTACCTAAGCAAGTTTATAGCCACTTGCTATCCCCACTGAATCTTCTTCTGTAATGAAGTGTGTCTTGGTTTTATCCTCATATTACCCATAGTAATCTATTACCCATAGATTTTAGCAAAATCCATGATTTTGGCCCCAAAAATCTGCCCTTGACTTATTCATGAGGTTAACATACACAGAGACAGATAGTATATTATTCCTGATCCATTTAAGAATGCTTCAGTAAATTTAGAACCACCAGGACATCAAATAATAATATTAGCAAAGGTTTTGAACAAAATACTGAATTTCTGATCCTTTTTTTTTTAGCTTCACTTTTTTTTTCTTGTCTGACAACTGGATTCTGCCCTATATCATAAGATCATTATGTGGCTTAAAATAAAATCAGTTTAGACAACTTAACCCAATAAAAACTATTTTTAAAAACCACACCCGAAGCACATTTTTAAAAAATTCTGTAAAAGTTACGTTTTTTCTTGTATCATAGCAGTAAGTCTAAGAAGGAGAGTCTCTTATACCTGTGGGGATTCCCCAAATGAGAAGAGACCCATTTTCTGATTGATTTGGCTTGCAAGCCTTCAGGGGACAGGGGACATTGCTTTTATGTGAGAGGAAACAGAGAAGGCAGGCCTGGCATTCTTTCCACCCTCATGTATTTAAGCAAAATGCTTCAGGTATGGCTGAAAAGACTTTTTAAGGTAATACATGAGATGAAACATGTGCTACTCCCGTCACCTCAGTCATTGCTCTTCATTTCTGAAGAGCAACAACATGAAGAAAACTCTTCTCTACTTATTCCTGAACACATAGAGGAGGCTCCTTTCTTCATACCAATGCTCTGTATGTGTGGAGAGTGATGACAAAAGGGGAAACACTTGCTTTCCTTGGCTCTTCAAGTATTTACTGAACTATATTAACAGAACATCTGAATACGGCTAGTGCCCTTCTCCTGGGCCCTCCTTTGAAAGTAGGAATCATAGGAAGATGCCTGATACAAAGTCATTGGTCGGGCTTGCTCAGCACTGCCTGTACTTACTAGGAGCAGCTTGAGTTATCAGCAGGTTTCAGGTATGAATACCTTCCATTTCCCTTTCTACACGACCATAAGGATGTATGCAAGTAGGGGGAAAGGAACATGAAAGCAGGTATTGCAGTTTTGGAAGTACAGAAGAAATTTGAATTACCCTAGGAAGTCAGCCCTGAGCTGCAATATGTTTTATAACAGCTACCATCATTTCCCCATATCATAGCAGGTGATATCCATCTTTTTTTTTCCAGAGTGGAAGTCTGTTTCCAGTTTGGGGGATACTACAACAAGCCAGGAAGAAAACTAGCCTTTAAGTGGCCAATTGCATTCCACAAAGGTTTCTAGACATGCAAACCTGTATTGTAATAGAGTTCTAAGTGTTGAGATGGAACCAGGGAAATCCCTGGAGGGGTCTTACTTGTTTGCATATTTCTTTTGAGTTAAACAACTCTCAACTCATCTTTTCAGGAAAGTATTTGGATCCTTTGATTTTCCAGATAGTTTGGCCTACAAACTCCTGATAGCATAGCACATTAAACCACTGAGCTGCTGAACTTGCTGACCAAAAAATCAGCAGTTCAAATCCAGGGACCAGGGTGATCTCCTACTGTTTGCCCCAGCTTCTGCCAACCTAGCAGTTCAAAAACGTGCAAATTTGAGTATATCAATAGGTACAGCTCCAGCGGAAAGGTAACGGTGCTCCATGAAGTCATGCCGGCCACATGACCTTGGAGGTGTCTACCGACAACACCGGCTCTTCAGCTTAGAAATAGATATGAGCACCAACCCACAGACTTAATGTCAGGGGAAAACCTTTACCTTTTTACCTTGCCCTACTATGAAGTGACAATCAGTGGTAAGGAACTGCAAAAACTGTGGTTCAGAGGATGTGGAGCACCAAAAGAACCAAACTCTCCTATAAGGCTAGGAAAAACACATGAATGATTTTTAAAATATCAACTTTAAAAGTAGGATGAAAGAATAAGACAGCTGTAGAAAAAGACATGTTTGAAATCAATCATTTGTGTGCCACTTCCTTTGTCAATCTCTTAATGCAACACTTTAGCTTCAGGAGCAGTCTCTGAGGCAGATAGTCTGAACAATCAATGGCACAAGTATTATCCATACATTTCTGGTGATTCAAAAATTTATTTTCCACAATCTGAAATTGACCTGAGCATTGCTATCATAAAATTAAATTGAAACCAATTTCTCATACATAGTGGCCTGAATTCTGTTTGTATTCTCAGTTAAAGTACACTCAATGAACCTTCTAATGAACTGATGAATTGTAAGTCAATGATTCAATGGTCTGCTCTAATTAGAACTAAAATGGGATTCTGGACTTTAAATTCAAGCAACTGTTTTGGTCTGTAATGGCTACAATTTTCAGTCAGTCTCATAACAACTTCCTTTTTGCTGTTAGGCACGTAACCTTGGGTCTATTTGCCAGTACCATGGACAGAACAGCTGGATTAGCTCCTGCACTCAACCAATAATATCAGCCATACATTACAGGCTTAGCTTCTGGAAGTGCAACTGGAATCAGTCACTGGATTATTGAAAACCATGGCTGCCACAATCACAAACCATTCATATGATAAATTATTATCATTATCAGTTTTATTTATACCCTCCCTTTCCCCCAAAGTTGGGTCTCAGAGTAGCTTGGCATCATGAACAATATCAAGCTGTTCACAGTATTATAAACCAATTCAATTAAAAAGAATAAAGCAATTTCAATAGCTAACATTTTGCTGTTAATTCTCCAAGTTCATTCTTGATGTTTATAAATATTTTAATAATAGATACAAAAAGATAAATGGCTTTTTCATTTGTCCAATGTCAAGTTCATTTCAGCCTATCTTTGAATTGCTTTGGAATAAGGCAAAATTCATTAAAGTACATTGCCACAAAAACCTGCACACTTTTTGTGTACATTATTCCTAAATCATGTGCTTCATATGTACTTTTTGAGTGTGCATAATTAAAAACCTTTACCCCTAAAATAACATGTTGTTGTATATGTATATATTTTGTATGCACACATGTCTCTAAAAGTCATATTTTTACATAATATTCTGAATTATGAACAAGATCATAACATTCTAAAATTGGGGTTTCTGTGAACCAAAGAATTCCAGTTCGCATAAAGGTACAGCAGGTTCAAATGTATTAAATCCACCCAATATTTGGGCATGGCAAATTTCTCCAAGATCACTACCTTATAACAGCTTCAGAAAGAAAAAGTCTCCTGAGAACACAATGCAAGGGGGAAAAAACTCTAGTCCAGTGGTTCTCAACCTGGAGTCTCCAGATGTTTTTGGCCTCCAACTTCCAGAAATCCTAACAGCTGGTAAACTTGCTGGGATTTCTGGGAGTTGTAAGCCAAAAACATCTGGGGACCCACAGGTTGAGAACCACTGCTCTAGCCCTAGTAGTTAGGCTTTGAACTAGTTCCCTGACCCTTTGGGGCTGCTTTGAGGCAAAACCCCCCCCCCCGCCCCCAAAAAAACCCCATGATAGGAAACACTCACATGGATATGGCTCAACCCTCAGAATCTGTTGGATGTCATCCTGAACTGTACAAGTCTCAAGTCCTCAATGAGTAGTTAGACAGGAGAACAGGATTAGAATGAGAGAACCCTCTCTCTGTTCCCATGCATGCCTAGAAGGGGTCTTTCCTGTCTCTTGCTTACTGTCACCTCCCCATTTGAAGATGTAGCAATGTGATCTCTTTGAGGTATGAAGTAACTTCTTCTCTATTGGAATGTTTATTGCTCCTGGGCTTTTGACCACATGGTCAGCCCCATTTTTGCCTCTCTTCTGCCTTTTGTTTTCTCCTGAGAGCATGCATTTTGCCATTCTTCAGGGGAAAATGTAGCTATTTGGATATATTGTTATTTTTACCTTTTTTTACCTTCCTTAGAAGCTAGCCTAGAAAGCTAGTTAGCTCCAATAACCTTTTTCCATCTACAAATGGATTTCTTTTTAACACAATAAATATTTTGAATCTATAATTGTGACTCTGCAATCCTTTGCCATCCTAAGAAACAAAGGCTTATCCCAGCTCACCTCATGTAAGTCTCTGCTGCTTATGAAGTGTGCTTCTGCCACCCTGCTGTATTTGTGGAGTCACCCCAAGAGTCGGTTATTTTGAATCTAACTGCTCAATAGATTCCCAACAGAATTCCTATAAACAGCAGGTTCAAATATAGCTATTATCAAATATTTTCTTGTACAAATTCCCTTACAGATACAGGCAGCCCCATGTTTTGAACAAGATAGGTTCTGTAGGTTTGTTCTTAAGTTGAATTTGTATGTACGTCAGAGCAGGTACACATTTTTAAGTGTAACTCCATCCTAAGATAGATAGATAATAATGCTTTGGATAACATAGGGACGGATTAACAAGCCTGTGACATTTGTTTTGGTCTGTGACTTTGTTCAGAGGACTTCACACCACTTTGGCTCCTTCCACACAGCTGAACAAAATCCCACATTTTCTGCTTTGAACTGGAATGTATGGCAGTGTGGACTCAGAGAACCCAGTTGAAAACATATATTGTGGGATTTTTTGCCTTGATATTCTGAGTTATATGGCTGTGTGGAAGAAAGAGCTCTTTGTCGCTGTGACAATTGGCTTTTGAAAATGTTGACTTGCCATGGAAACAAGGATTGGTGATTAAGCTTTAGTGGAGACACCTTTTCCCCATGATAACTCTTCCAGGAGTGAATTTCCCTTCGAAGGGGTAGATTTCTCTCACTTTGTGATGTTGGTAACCCAGGGACTGTGTGTATTCTCTGTCACTAGATAGTGAGAGAAAGATGGGGTTTGGGTGAATGATGTGTTAGTGGAAGAGAAGATGTTGGAGAGGATCAGTTAGTTTAGATCAGTGGTTCTCAACCTGTGAGTCCCCAGTTGTTTTGGCCTACAACACCCAGAAATCCCAGCCAGATTACCAGTTGTTAGGATTTCTGGGAGCTGAAGGCCAAAACATCTGGGGACCCACAGGTTGAAAACAATTGGTTTAGACTTTGCTGACAACCTAGATTTTAAGAAGGGCCTTGAGAAGGGAGAAAAGGGGTTGAGGAATCTATTGCATGTACAGCAAGCAGTGTGGCTGAGTTAAAGGGGGCAAATATCTGAGATTAAAGGGGACCTAACTCTAGTCTACCCTCTTTTTCTGGCCTACATTAGCATTGTTCCATTAAAGAAAACCTTCTGTTTGTGAAAACACTCCCAGGCTTCAGGACAGAAGCCAAAATCAAAGCGTTGTCTTTTATTTGGAGGTTTATCAGTGGCTATTGTCCTTATCAAACAAAACCCTTTCATCAGGGCTTCTTTAACACACTTTATTTCTCTTTTATTTTGCTTTGAAATAAGCTGGGCAACAATTAATTTCAGAGAGAGAGAGTGAGTGAGAGAGAAAGAGAATTCAACAAGGATCTATTACTACTCTCGGCTTCTATTGCTGTAATGAAAATCTATTTCCTTTCCTTTTGTGTCCCATATAATTTAATGCCCATTTTATTAATGGTCTGAAATAATTACGGAACCTTTTGTGATTCTCAAGTATGTTTCATTTAATTGTGCAATAAACGCCTAATCTCTTCCTCCATCTGAAGCTATTATGGCATTAAAATTAACAATTATGCAGCAGCGCGCCCGGGTCCATAGAAATCACTCCAGATAACTAGACATATATAAATCATTCATGAGAACAATTTCTGAAAAGAGACGAAGGGAGGGGAAAAAATAGTGTAGAGAATGACATTGGGAAGCCAAGGGCCTGCTCTGTAAGGAGATAGCAACACCTTACAAAAATCTTTTTTTCTTCACTTTCCTTTTTATTTTTTGTTATTATTATTTTACTAATTGTGTTATGTGGCACGTGCTCTCCTCCCTCCCCTTCTATTAGCCTGACAGATATTTTCAGAATTAATTAACCGTTAGCTCAGAGGATAAATTTTCATTATCAATTTTCTCCTGTTCTTCTTTTTCTTCCCTTTTATAGCTTCTCTTTCTCTTTCAGACCCACAATTACATTCTCCGCCTTTCACTGGCAGGTCCTGTTCTGTAGGAGGTAATCCAAATGGAGGGTGGAGGGGAGTGATTTTTCTCTCTCTTTCGGACCCATTCACTTCCTTTCTTTCTACCTTTTGTGGCCTTTAATAACCGTGGCTGATAGGCACACCACGGACAAGGAGGTTAAGTTTGTTGTCTCAGCACTTTCCTGACAGGAGACAGCACAGAAATCCCAGAACTATGGGCAAGCCTCTTAGGGTAAAAGTGCATGCAAGTTCCCACAGCGAGGCTGCATGTACCTAGCACTAGAAAACTTTTCTCATTTTGTTATGCAGTCTAGGAATGAAAAATTTCAAAAGTTTTGTCGTTACTTAAGGTGATATTATGAGAGGCTTTACATATTTCTAAGGAAATGCAGTGTTCCTCCTCTTCTCCTGTATTTCAAGACTATTTTTGAAATTTTCATTCACACAAAAACAATGGTTTGTGCAAAAAAAGCGGTTTTCACATAAAGTTCAAAGGGGTTATTTTGCAAATAAAAAAATGCTACTCTTTTTCGACTGGCCAAAGGATTTTTTTTCAAAATTTAGTCTCAAGGGACATCTTAAAATGTCCAGCCTGATAATGATTTCGCTGTATTCATGAAATGTTCTTTTTTATTCTTATAGAAACTGTCCCCCCAAGGGATTTTAAATAACAACTTGCATAGTTTTAAATGGATTTTTCCCTCAACATTTTAATATATATTTTAAATTGATATTAATGTAATTACATTTTAATTGCAATACGTTTGTTTGGTTATATTTGCACTATATTTGCTTTAATTTTTATTCTTATAGAAACTGCCCTCCCAAAAGGATTTTAAATAGTTTTAATTTGATTTTCCCCTCAACATTTTAATGGATATTTTAAATTGATATTAATGTAATTACATTTTAATTGCAATAATTTTGTTTGGTTTTATTTGCACTATATTTGCTTTAGTTTGTAAGATACCTTGAGTCCCACATCTGGGAATTGAGGGGAAGGTGATGTATACAAACATAGATAAATACATGTAACAGTGTGTGCACATACATAGAAACATACTTCTTGTTTCCTTAAATGCAGACCAGCCTTCAACTTCTACCTTCTGCTCATCTCATGGTTTAGAATGAAGGTGGGAAAGTGAATCAAGTCCAGTTGACAACTTTCTGCCCAGGGATCTTATAGGGATTGCATGAACTATCAAAAATGCCAAAAAATTAAATAAATACAGAGTCTTTAAATAAGAATAATCTATACAAATAATAAATGTGGAAATGTGTGCGTGTGGCATGAGTATCCATTTACACAGACAGGCTCCCACCTCCACAAACACCCACAACTCCCAGTGCTGAGGAACCACCAATGGCCCTCCCTCCAAGGAACATTGCAGGTTGTATTCTTGTGGCTTCAGTCATTTCAGGGAGTTTTTCAGAAGCCTGTGTCCAATTATCTTTGGGTGTTTCCAGGTGAAGCATTTATTCTCATAATAATTTGAATGCCTTATTGACATAGGCATTACACAGGACTGAAACAGCCATCCCATGTGTGGAACTGTTAAACAGTATCTTGGGTAGCAGAAGGAGCCACCTGTCTAGAAGCATTCTGTGCTTTTTAGATCCACCTATGAATTCACGAGGCATATTTTACATTAAAGCTCTACCTGGGTTTCTTTCACACTACAAAGCTGTAGCACTGCTATCAGTTTAACCACTGTGGTTTCATCTTTCGATTCCTGGTGTTTATTCTTTCATGAAATATTTAGAATTCTCTGCCAGAGAGCAGCAATTGCTCACCAAAAGTATAGATCCCAGGATTTGGTAGAATTTAGCCATGACAAAGTTCTAGAACTGTGTGATGTGAAAGTGAGGATTTCTTACACTACTCAGTAGATCAAAGCTAGCACACCTGATTCTTATCTTTAAGAAAAAGCATGAGCAAAGATTACCTGTGCTATATTCTCACAAGATTAAACTAAAGTTAATATCATTAAAGATTGCATAGTATTTGTATTATCAGGAATCCTAGATGCCATCTTTATTACGGGTTCCAGCACTAAGCAGATATCTTTGCTGACGTTTTCAACTTTAGTTCATTTGTCATTTGAATGAATAAAGTAGAAAGAAAAATAAAATAAAATTGCAGTCCTCAAGAAAAATGAATACACTGAATATTCTCCTGGGTTAATACAGGTAGAACATCCCTTATTTGAAATACATGGGACCAGGAATGTTTTGGATCCCCCAGATATCAGAATCCATATCTTTGCCTATACATACATAATGAGATATCTTGGAGGTGGAACCCAAGTCTAAACAAAAAATTAATTTATATTTCAGATATACCTTATATACATGTTCTGAAGGGAAATTTTTATAATTTTAGGCATGAAACAAGGTTTGTGTACATTGAACTATCTGAAAGTAAAGGTGTTACTATCTCAGCCATCCATGTGTACTAGGTCTTTGCGATCAATGAAAAAATGTTTCAATACTCATTACTAAATTAGGGTGTGTGTGTGTCTGAATTGTTTCTAAAGTGTTTCTAAAATATCATAAGGGGTCCATATAGTAACTATAATGAAGTAAAAAAAAGTTACTTTTTTGCTCTGTAATAGTGCAAATAGGGAAGTTTATGGGGCTCATTTCTCCCTCATTTTATAGAGCTATTGGGTTGGAACATACTACAATGGCAGAACACATTTATCACTGTTACTCCCTCAAGTATCATAATGTTTCATTCATCCACTGATTTTTGGGAATTTTAATAAGTTTTTATGAACATTTTTTTTAAAAAAACGTTGTATCTACTTTCAATGAGACAATATAACCACAGTATCATTCCCTCAAAGTTTCAGAAAGAGTTGCAATCCACAGATTTTTAGGGAATTTTTAACCAACATAAACTTAACAGTACTATTTCATTGGATGACCCAGGGGCCATCCAGTCCAATTCCCTTCTGCCAGGCAGGAAAGGCACAGTCAAGGCACCCCCAACAAATGCCCATACAGTCTTTGAAATAATAATAATAATAATAATAATAATAATAATAATAATAATAATAATAAGAAGAAGAAGAAGAAGAAGAAGAAACATACTAGGTAAACTTTGGAGTTACTGCCTCTCAACTTTGCCTAACTCACAGGGTTGATTCAACTCCCAACAATCCCCTTTTATCTCGAAATCCTAGAGAATGAACACCAAAACTTTCAGGGGGGAGGAGGAGGAGGCACAAGGCAGTAAGCAGAATTCTAAAAAATGTAGTTTGGGAAGGTGAGGATCACTGTGGCAAATAATTCAAAAGGCCCCACCCAAAACTACATTTCCCTAAATTCTGCTCGTTTCCCACATTAAAGCCTCAATGTGAGTGGGGTCTCTCTCTGGGCTGGCCATGTGCTGGAGGGGCTTTTTCCTTTCCTGACCATACAGCTAGGTATCCCCCCTCCCCCCCTCACCACCCTTTGGGGAAAGAGCGGGGTTTCTGCCTCAATTCTAGCCACGCCATCCTCTCAGGGCCCTTTGAGGGAACCAAACCCAGTCCTTTTGGGGGAGAAGCGGCGCCTGCAACAGAGACCTGGAGCCATTTACGAGACTTACATAACTCTTCCAAAATGTCAGGTCAACATTATGAATCTTAAGGTTTTTGCATGGGTGCCCCCCACATTTCTTAATATCGCGTCATATGTACAAATCTTACTCTGGAACTCGCTCCCCAGGGAAATCAGGCAAGCCCCCACCCTGGTAGCATTCAGAAAGAGCTTTAAATCCTGGCTCTTCACTCAGGTCTTTGGATAAAGATTGTTCATCCCCATAACAATCCTGTATCTGTGACCATTCTTGTACCAGTTTGCACTTTTTACCTTTGTCAACTTGATATAGACACAGGGTCTACTCCCATCCCAACTTGCACAGGGATTTTATATGCTAAATGGGACAACATCACAATAGTTAGAAACCAATCAGATTTTGTTACAGGTTGGTGTCAGTAAATCAATTGAGAATTAAGGCATAGCTTCTTGGGCAGGTGATGGGCTTCTTTGCACCCATTCGGAGGAAATCAGAGAATTAAAATAAACTATACCACATAGTCAATCAGATTTGAATTATGTAACAACATAAATAAAGGCAACTACATTAAACTGAGAGGGGAGAGATTAAGGGGGGGCAAAGTAAACAAACATTTGACATCTTTTCTAGCAGTTTCAAAAGTCATAATAAAAAAGGAAGATTGGGAAGTTTGGACTTGCCTTTATGTTTGACACTTTAGAAACTTCCTCCCACAGGAACAGTGCCTTTCAACTGCTCAGTGAAAATGAAATACTCCCTCACATGGCTAATGCCGATAAGACTTTAAGAGGTGTAAGATAATAAATTTCATTCTGCATATAAAGTGTTAAGGATGGATAACAAGATAAAAATCTGACCAAAGACTTCAATTAGTCTTCTTCAGTAATGCCACATCAGAAATAAAAATATCATCTAGGAGAAATATATAATTAGCAGAGACCAGGACAGCCTTCATCAAACATCACAATGAGCATAGTTCAAAAGCTGAATATTCAAATTAAAATCCAGATTCATTCAGTGACCTCCCTCTTTGCAGATCAATGAGAAGAGAGACACGCTTCTCCTTTGATACATCTGTGCCATGTAAAGTGTCCTTTAACTAAACAGGGTCAAAAACCATAAATGATTACTGGAAGTGATTTGACAACTGCACGGCTACATTAATTTTAAATAGGCATTAATCCATTGAATAGAGTTGTGTGAGAGAAATAATTTGGATCATTGTAAACTTGGGATAGAAAAAAGAAGATACTCTGCCACTTTCTTCTAAAACTGAAACACCTTGTCGTGTTGCTGGGATCATGCAAAGATTCAAAATCTCTTTCATAGAATCATAAGGTTGGAAGAGACCTCATGGGCCATCCAGTCCAGCCCCCTGCCAAGAAGCAGGAAAATTGCATTCAAAGCACCCCCGACAGATGGCCATCCAGTCTCTGCTTAAAAGCTTCCAAAGAAGGGACCTCCACTCCATTCTGGGGCAAAGAGTTCCACTGCTGAACAGCTCTCACAGTGAGGAAGTTCTTCCTAATGTTCATGTGGAATCTCCTTTCCTGTAGTTTGAAGCCATTGTTCCATGTCCTAGTCTCCAAGGCAGAAGAAAACAAGCTTGTTCACTCCTCCCTATGACTTCCCCTCACATATTTATACATGGCCTTACTCTTATCACAAGAACTTACATGGAATGCTGACTTGAGGTGCATCTACATGGTGGAATAAATGTAGTTTGACACCACTTTAAATCCCATGCTATGGAATCATGAGGGCTGTAGTTTGGTGAGGCAGCAGCACTACATGACAGAGAAGACTAAAGTTCTTGTAAAACTACAACTTCCATTATTCCATAGAATTGAGCCACAGCAGTTAAAGTGGTGTCAACTTGCATTCATTCTACAATGTAGATGTATCCTAAGATGAATTTAATGGCTTCAGCTTTCCTCGTACTCCTATTGCTTCTCCATCTTCTAGGAGTCTTCTAGGAAGGTTCTAGGAAGTCAGTCCATATTGCAAGAGCCCAAGTTAGCTGTCTTCCTCAATTTTGTCCAAATCTCAAGCTGAAAATTGAGGTTATTTTGGACACAAACACCTAGATAACTTCATCGGTGATAGCAAATCCTTACTTGGCCTTTTTTTCAGGTATTCTGTAGTCATTTGGGAAATTTGAGGAGATGGCCTAACAGTTATTTTTCATGCTGCTGGGCTATCCATATGTTCTAACATTTGAGAGAGTGGAAAAGATGGCAAAAAATATTAAAAACAGACAAGTTAGAAGAGACCGCAGTAGTTTTCTTTGCCAGAGCCTACTGGAAAGGGCAAGATTCCAGCCTCTTCTCTTCCTCCTGCTGAATTAATTGAATGCAAACTACTTTTGCACTTTGAATTCAGTTTGTAGAAATCAAAAGAAGCAGGACAAAGGTTAAAGTGGGAGGCAAGAAAGAGAAACGGAGCTGAAAAATGAGACTAAAATCTCGCCCTTGGGATAATTGGGGGATACGGGCTGTGACACTGCCATGGAGTTGAAGTTTCTGGTCTGATAATGCTCAGGGCAGTCCACAGTGACAGCTTTACCCACCAAAATCTGATAGGAAACCCACAAGCATATATATTCATAGAGAACATGGCTAAGAAACCAGCAAGGAAGACATTTCACAGATAAAGAGGAATGTTTCCTGCCAGAAGTGTTAAGATAGTAATTTATTTCCTCTTTTCCTCCCACCTTAGCCCCATGCTCCCCACACAATTTGTCCTTCTCCTGATAATTATTGTTAAAAATCAAAACAATGTTTTACAAACAATTAATTAAAAAGACTAATTAAACAAGGAAGAATCCTTTGTCAGAGTTATGAATGTTTACTCAATTATGAACAATTTTGCGCATATGCATTGTGACTGTCTCTTTATCTTCATGTGTTAACTTAGAAGCCTTTATGGCTGTGACATGGTTGATGGAGATAGGGTTGAACTATTATTCTTAAAAATAAAATGTGCATTTTGGATGTTTTAGTGTGATTTAAAACAAGTTCAGCCTGAGCTGTTGTTCATGTCGGGTGATTTTTTAGTGTTTATATGCCTAAATCATCCCAACTGACGAAGACCCATTGACTTGCTAAATGATTAGCCAACACCTCTGTAAACTCACTAATTAAATGGTCTTACTCTAATTAGGAGGCGTCATGGTGGTGCAATGAATTAAACCCTTGTGCTGCTGAACTGCTGACCTGAAGGTTGGGGTGCTGACCTGAAGGTTGGCGGTTCGAACCTGTGAGACGGGGTGAGCTCCCATCTGTCAGCTCTAACTTGCGGGGACATGAGAGAAGCCTCCCAACAGGATGGTAACACATCTTGGCATCCTCTGTGTAATGTCTCCGTAGGTGGCCAATTCTCTCACACCAGAAGCAACTTGCAGTATGTTTTCAAGTCACTTCTGACGTAATTATAAAAGAGCTCTAATTAGGAACAGCAATAGAATTCAGCCCATAGAGTATTGGTATTAGAAAACACTAAACTGTTTAGGCCAAATTTCATGCTCTTTATTGCTTTTTTAAAGTCAAGTTTGAACATAAGGCATTAAATGCATGGATGTAATAAGTGAACACATATTGTCTTTGAAACAGAGATAGAGATTGTATTTGAGCACTAGTGGGATGAGAGTGATGAGGGGAAGCAAAACATTTTTTTCTCTGCTATAGTCTGGACACCTTTTTTCAAATTCCTTCTTCAAAATTACTATTTACATTTCAAAAGAAGTTTCCACTAGAAACTGAGATGGCTTTCATTGAAATACACATGTAATCATTGAGATCAAAATGTTGTGGTCCTCTCTATAGGTACCAGACTCTATAGGCATCTGATCTTGGAAGCTAAGCTTTTGTACTTGGGTGTGAGACATACAATGAAAACCAAAAGCTATAGGCTATATTTTAGAAGAAGGCAAAACCACTTGTAAATCTGGATCTACAGTGCCATATAATCCAGTATTGGATCCTAGATTATCTACCTTAAACTGGATTATACGAGTCTACACTGCCATATAAACCAGTTCAAATTATATAATCTGGGATCAGAAACTTGATTATAGTGTAGAAGGGGCCTTAGTATTGCCTGCCTAAGAAACCATATGAAATTCATTGACGGAGAACATGAAGGCATATATGCACATATGTTTTCTGCAAGTAGAGTAGCAGTGCCAGGTCTCAGGGCACTGGCTGAAATTTCAGGGAATTAGTTCCCTCACTAATCTCTTCTTCCATTAAAAAGTATTTCCTAATGTTCAACTAAAATCTTCTCCAAATTCACAGCAAAAATCTGCTCTCTAAATTGAACCTGCTAGACTACAGGTTAGTAGATTACCTTGTCTTCTTCTATGTGGTGACCCATTATGGCGTCATGAACCTCTAGCTTTCTCCTCTCCTTGTCTTTTACTGGATGCTGCTGGATGATGCATGAAAGTATCCAAAAATCTTTCATTTTCCTATCCATGACTTTCTACTCCTGGCTATGTAACAAAGGTGCCATAGTCTGTTAGCAAATTATTGTAATTTTAGATAAAACCATTCTTATCCAATATGTTCCGGTAAAAACTTTGCATCTGAATTGGGCCATATAGCCTTCTTACCAAAGCCCATTTCACTCAACTGCTAATCATTCTGCCACTGATTACTATTTATTTACTTGCTCCAGCATAGCATATTGGGACATGTTGTGAAAAATGACCTAACCTCATCATGGAGACTGCCCAGTATGTAAGACCATTAAGATAAAGTCCTGTATAAGTGGCCTTAATAAAAGGAATTTATCACCAGACATGGCAAGGAAGCCGTCTTTTATTCATAAAGGGAATAACACTAAGGATTGTCATTCCAGATATTCAGAGCTAGAAATTATTATCATCCATTCTCCAAATTACCGGCTGCACAAGAATTACTAAATGGGGCGTTATCATCACTCCTTCTCAGTGTGAGAATATCTTTGTTATATGTTCAATTTGATTACAAATGGCTACCCATGTGATTATCATCAATAAATCAGAGGTACCAAGCTGCTTGCCATACAAAGCACTGACTGGGGAAGGAAAAGCATGAAGAACTCAGGAAGCCAAAGGCCTTCTGCTCCATGGAATGCAAGCCCTCCCAGTCTGCCTTGTCACTCTTCTTACTGCTCCCCAAATTTCAATCATAGATACAAAGGTCTGCAACATAAATCCATATCAGACAGCTGCTTTTACCATCATCCTTTTGCTATCAAGCAGAAAGCCTGATGGAGAAAAGAAGCAAGAATGGCAAGAAAGGAAGGTATAATTTTCACCTCTGGGCCAGGAGGCAAAGTTGCTTTGGGTCCGACTAAACTGGTAAGAGTGTCTGCATAATATGGGTAGTCTTTGTTCCACTGAAGAGATAATTTCTGTGTTCTGAGCATGCTTTTCAGGCACTCAATTAGTTGGGTCCAAATACGAGCAGAGATCCTATTTAACACTGGCAGGGCATAAGAGGTGTCCTTGCATGGATGATAATAACTATCTGCCAGGCAACAACATACGTATTTTCTCCCACTGATCAATTGGTAGCCATGTGCTTTTGAGGGCGGAGTTGCATCAAGGCACAATAATTATATAGTTTTTGGAAATCTATTATTCAAAGAGATGCTAGGTGCTACCACTTTGTGCAATGATGAAAATGTATCTGTACTAGCACAGCCCTACTTATGTCATCAAGAAGATTCCAGCCTAAGGACCTCATCAGATGGTCCTTTGTAAAGTAGGGGACAGCGGGGGAAATCGTGGGGCAGAGTAGGGAACAATCTTGTTGTGTTCCCTACCATCAGGGTCCATGGCATCCCTTCTCACAATGTTTCCCAGCGGTCTCCCACTTCCTTTTTGGCTCCTCTTGCCTTCTTCAATGAGGACTCAGGTGTACACCCAACTGCTCTATGGTGCCACAAAGCTGCCACAACTGAGCCCCACGGGGTCCTGCTGTAAGTAGCCCTGTGTCATGTGATGGGCTCTGGGGGACTCCATGCCAGCAGATGAGAGAAGTGGGGAAAAGACGCCTCTCTCCCTGCATGTGATGAGGTTGTAGTTCTTTAGCCCAGAGATGAGCAACATGCAGGGCCTTGCCCTTGGAGCCCCAAAGACCATTTAATAGAAAACATTTAAAAACATCCAAAAATAATACTCAAAATCTTAAAAGAGGGATTTGATTTATGATTAGTCTTTCAAAGGGGTGGTGGGTTCCATGGAGAGTTCTAAGGAGATTGGTTTGATTTGGGACCTCCTAATTTCTCCCCTCTCCCTCACTTGGGTCACATTGAAATCAACAAGGCAGTTGTTGTTGTTGTTGTTAATCTTAGTCCTATTATTTCAGAGTAAGTGAATGAATAACAGGTGGTGGCAGTCTATCTTGCTGGGAAGGTTTTCACCTCTGGTAATAGGCAGAAAGCCAGAAGAATTGAGGTTGATTAGGTAGAATCTGGGAATTCTTGGAACTATTCACATACTTTAAGATTCTTAGAGAACTCTAGGACATCAAGAAACTACTTACCATTAGTTGGCCTTCTGTGTGGGCAAAACCTTAAGTCTGGCTTGTACATTTTCACCATAGAATATTAACACTGTCATCCTCATGTTCATTTTTTATTTGGAAAGCATATGGCTCTCCCTTCAATTTTCAAAAGAAAGAGAAGCTTTACAGAGTCTTGCTAGAGACCTTGATTGTCCATTGACTGAGACTTTCACCTCTCAATCAAGGCCCAGTGTGTTTGGAAATGACTCATTCACTATTACATTTGTTAATCACTCTTCCAGATTTTTTTGATATCATATTATATAAGGTATATGGATTTGAATTTCAAGTACAGGTATACTTCAGTTAATGAAGGAGAAATATTTCTGCACATTACTTCTTTAACAGAACACTTGGTATCAAAGATAGAAATAACATGAAAAGAAAATACCACAAAAAGAGCAATTCAACATGTTTCAGCAAACTCTTTATTCAAAGCTAACAATATGCACACATGAAGTGAAACCACTAGGTTAGGCAAAGCATGTGAAAATTAACAGAAACATTTTGAATCTCATAGAAACCAATAGAAACTTTCTCCAAAATGCATTTAGGAGTGATTTTATTTCTTTCGCTAGCCTCTACTTTTTATGTATTTTCCATTATGATCTATAAATCTTGCTCTTTAAAAGCATGCTGAGGGGAGTTGGTGATATAGACTTATCTGTTTTCTCTATTATCTCTCTTTCTTTCTGTTCATGCATGCTCAGTGAGAAATTCTGGAGACAACTGCTGTTTACCTTGCCCTTTGTAGAAAAGTACATACAGATACAGTAGGATTGGCTAGATTAAATCAAGCTATTTCCCAGCTCAAACTCAGATTGTCCTTGCCAAACACTGGTGCAATATTGCACCAAAAGTCTGTGTTTCTCCAAGAACTACTCTCTCAATCTGTATGATAGTCAAAAACTTCCAGCTAGCTAAAGGATGACAAAGGGAGTCTGAACTGTCACAAAAGACTAAATACAACATTCTTTTTCAGAGGCTTTGTTCGTCGAAGTATGATTGCAAATAGAGCCCTTGTGAAGTAAACAAGCCAACATTTCTATTATATAAAATGAAGCATAATCTAGGTAGAGTGGCACAGCAATACCAATCCCCTTACAATTTCTTGCAGATTCCCCAAGTATTCCTCTTTGCTGGGGTACAGAGCTATGATATTTCTCTTGATCTCCTAAACTAGCCAGCCAGCTTTGTCAACTGTGGTTGAAGATGCTGCCCCTTTGCCAGTACTGAAGTTAGATTCCACTGGGAGAAAGTTCAGTCAGGTTCAGTATGTGTAATGGGAAGAGGATGCCATCTTGTGCTTTGTCTCAGGCAGCCAACAATATTTGGTCAACCCTGGGAATTAAGATTAAAATTAAGATTAAAATGGTTCAGCCTGAAAAATGTTGTTGGGACACCATTGTTTTTTTCTATAAGAATGTGATATTGTTTCTTATGTTATTTATTTAGTCAATGTCAGGTCAAATACCGTATATTTGTCTGATTTTAGACTTGAGACAATATTTTTGCTTCTAGTTAACTCATACATTTTCCATATGATAATAATTTTTAAGACATGTTTGCTGTTTATGGCTATGGAACCGAGAGCTGCACTTGTTGTTCCTCTCCAAAACATTGGCTTTATTATGGTTTATAGGTAAGAAAATACTACAGTGGAACCACGATTTAAGAGCATCCCAACTTAAGAGCATTTTGAATTGAGACCTGTTGCTCAGCCTGGGTTTTACTTTGACATACAAGCAGCATTTTGAGTTAAGAGCTAGCTCCAGGAGGAGCGCTAGCGCCAAAGGGAGCACTAGCACAAGAGTACAGGCTTTAGGGCTACAAGGGAGCAGCCTCCATATCTGATGCTTCCGTGCTCTTGTCCACTTTGGAGATTGCGGTCTGCTTTGTTGTTGTCCTCTTTGAGGAACTTTGCGTTAGTTGATTTTTTGTGGTTTTTGTTCCTGGTATGTTTGGCTTTATGAAGAGAGAGAGGGAGAGGACAAGAGAGGAAGGGAGGCTGGAAAGAGTACACTATGAATAAAATGTTACTTCTGTGTCTTCACTTCGTGCTTCCTTGTCACAACTTTGTGCTTCTACCACTGTGCCACAGCTTTGTGCTGCTACCATTTTAAAGTTGGTACAGTAGAGTCTCACTTATCCAACACTCGCTTATCCAACGTTCTGGATTATCCAACACATTTTTGTAGTCAATGTTTTCAATATATCGTGATATTTTGGTGCTAAATTCATAAATACAGTAATTACTACATAGCATTACTGCGTATTGAACTACTTTTTCTGCCAAATGTGTTGTCTAACATGATGTTTTGGTGCTTCATTTGCAAAATCATAACCTAATTTGATGTTTAATAGGCTTTTCCTTAATGCCTCCTTATTATCCAACATATTCGCTTATCCAACATTCTGCCGGCCCATTTATGTTGGATAAGTGAGACTCTACTGTATTTCTTTTTGTTTATTCCATGTAAATGTGCAGATTGTGCTTTGCTGTTACACTGGCCAACACACATTTAGTCAAATATGCTTCTTTGCTGCAACTTTGTGCTTCTACCATTTTAAAGTTGATCTTTCTTTTTTATTGTTCCATGTAAATATGTGTTTATAGATTATTTGTTATTTATAAAATACATTTTATTATTCAAAAGTATGTAACAAAAATGAGGGGTAGTTAGGGGGGCAGAACAGATTGATAAAAATTCAATGCATTTCAATTGTCAATTTTCTTTGAGATATGAGCATTTTCAGCCAAGAGCTCAGTCACAAAACAAATTAAACTCTTAACTCAAGGCATCACTGTATATCTACTTGCACATCATGCATGAAAAAATAGGCATGGTACCTGACTTTGTTTAACTGTATTGTCAGGGAACAAGTCTGGTGAGTTTATGTGTTTTTGAAAAATGAATCCCTTTTACTGTCTGTAGTTTTATCACTCAAACTGACAAATGCACATACCTATGCAAAATACACAAACTTTCACAAACCATATTACTTGCTCCATAAAGCTTTTGATTCATCTCCTTTTTCAGTCATGTGCTCTCACCTTAACAATTCTGGAATTTATAATAAAACAAGTGTTTATTCTGAAATTTCCTTCTGACCCATAGATGCTATGTGTGCATATATGGTGCCTGGGGAAGGAAGGGAAAGCTTGTGGTTATGTGAAAGGGACACAGCGGGGAGATTAAGATCTCTATCAGAGCTTGTGGCTGTGGTGATTAGAGTGCATTAGGTCTCTCTCAGTGTTGACAAACACTGCCCCAATTAGGAATTAGTTCAGCATGGCATCTGATAGCTCTGCCACTGTTGACCTGCTTAGCAGACTGGTCTTTTTCTCCCTTCATTTGCCTTTCTCTCTGCAGAAGAGGACAAAGGCTATGGAAAAGCCACCTGCCCTCCCGCATACACATGTATGAACACAACCTCTTTCATAAGGAGCCCTGGGAATTGTATATGTCATATGAAAATAAAGAATTATATTTAGAACTAATTTTGGCAAAGGAGTCCAAAAAAGAAAAAAGAAACACAGATTGCACAGAAATAGACGTTAGCTGATTCACCTACCCAATACATCAGTGACAGAAAGGCAAGCAATCTGGATTTTCCCCCTACAAGGCCAAAAAACTCCAAGATATAGTTTCCCTTTGAACAATTCTAACACAACAATGCAGTTAGTGGTTCTTTCCTTTCTACCTGTGTTTATATAGGTGCACTATTTATAAATTTATCAAGTGCTTTTCTACTTTTATGCTGCTCAAACTAAGGTAAAATAAAATATGTAAACGTGCCACATGGCGAAACACTGTAAAACCAGACAACAATACCAGAATATTGAAATTTGCACACATTCTCTAGAAGGAAATTTCTGCTGCCTCTTAATGATACAAAGTTGAAAATGAATTTGGAACCTCAGCTGTAAAATGATCTCATTTGTATACCCATGATAAATCTATGTGGAAATGGTCACAGAGAATATAGGGCAATGGTTCTCAACCTGTGGGTCCCCAGATGTTTTGGCCTTCAACTTCCAGAAATCCTAACAGCTGGTAAACTAGCTGGGATTTCTGGGAGTTGTAGACCAAAACACCTGGGATCCACAGGTTGAGAATCACTGATATAAGATATTCTGGGGAAAGATACTGAAGCAGAAGCCATAGCACTGTATGGGCTGAGTTGCTGCCTGAAACCTTGGCTTTTGAAATCTAAAAAAGGAATGTTTCTGGTCATTCCATAGGGAACTCAGTAACATATCTAAGATCGCAACTCTGTGAGTAAAGGAGGTTGCCTTATCAACTTTTGTTCCATTTAGCCCAATGTTGTCAACTGTGATGCAATGGTTCACCATGGTTTTAGACATTTTTTTCCTAACCCTAATTAATAGGAGATCGATGGTTTGCACTCCCATCCAAGTACTAACCAAGCTTTCAGTCTATATCACAAGTAAACAGGGTAGTTCACAGTTGGATGGTAAGCACCAATGGGCTAAAACAGAATTTATTTCTAAGCAGATATGTGGTGCCATTGATATTAAAAACTTCTGACAGCTAAGGCTAGCTGCATATCTCTTTCAAAAATCCTTAGTTAATACCCCTCTCAAATTCTCATGTGGCACATGATATCCATAATATCAAACATTCCAGTGTTATATATATCTATGGTGTATCTTAGGACATTATCCCATGCATTCACCCTGCTCCCAGTACAATGAAGTACAATGGAGCCCATCACATGACACAATAACTTTATTTATTTATATTTAATATCCCGCTCCCATCTCCCCAGAGGGGACTCGGGGCAGCTCACATGGGGACAAGCCCAGTTCCAAAATACAATAAAATACAGCATGATTAAACCAATGTAAAACAGGTATAATAGTATTATCATACAAACCAGCATAAAATATCAACATAAAACATTAGAACATCAGAGTCTGAACAAAAGGAGACTTCCTTTGTTGTTAAAGATATGTGTTAAAAGTGTTAAGAAATGGTGGGAGAAGATGGGGAGAAATCATCTTCTGAGCTCCGGATTCACATGAAAATAGGAGGAAACAATGAAAAATGTGGGATGGGATCTGTCAGATTCACCCTCATTGAATCATTTTAGTGACATTGGTGAATGGGTGTTCCTTTGGGTAATCTCCTACAAAGCAGCAATGTCCTGATAATCTCTCAAAATCCAGCCACTTGATCATTACACTTTTTTATTAAATGTATTTAGTCAAAATTCCCTACTTCAGGAGATCACTACTTTGCTTAACCTTTCAAAATTGCACTTTTTCCTGACTTTTCTTTCCTTTTTAAAAAACTAGAGTTAACAATCCATAAAAACCCACTGAGAGGGAGAACAGAAAAGCCCATGGAGAGAGATGGGTTTAGAACAATGTCTCATTTCTCCTTCTGAGGAGGCATTGGGAGGGAGAGCAGAAGAGCCCATGGAGAGAAATAGAGTCTGCCTTATCACTCACTCATGTGATAAATCAGAAAACTGATAGTTTTGGGAGAAAAGGCAAGAAACAACAGCATGTTATGGGTACTGCTAAATGATACAATTTGCTTTTTAGCACAACGGGTCTAAACACCACAGTAATATGATGCTTCCCCCCTCCCCTTATGTGATGAGGTCCTTGGTCTATGTAAGCAGGAAGTGAAACTATCAACAGTCTATTAAAGGAGAAATTTCCTGCTCTTGAAGCTTGATAGCAGCTTTGCTCACTATGGTCATCTTCATGGCCTGATTGTCCTATCCTTGACATGGGGATCACCTCTCTTTAGTGTATGGGTTGTGGATGACTAATAATATGAATGGTGGTATCAAACACCACAAAATTACCTATGGGTTGAATACTGGGATTGTGTAAAAGCTTTCATTCCCTTCTCTGCCCTTCCCCACAAGGGCCTCAGCCTTCTACTTGTATACATTTCTATTAGATTAAAGAGACTGTCTTGGGGGAGGAATTGGTGGCCATGCACCCAGCTTGGTGCATCTTTCTGAGCCAGTGGAAATTGATAAGGTTCATCTGCATACAAAAGGCTGAATGGAGAGGCGGTAGGGTGAAAGGGGTCATATACCCAGATGGATTTTTTAATTCCAAGAGGAAAATACCGCCAACATTTTCAAGTGATAACTGAGCCTTTCTTCCCAATTCGAACCAAAATATGATTTTTTTTCATTCGTGTAATGAAGGAGAAGCAAATTATACAGAACTGAATTCTGTAGAATAATAAGGTTTCATGCTGCATAAAGCCCCCATAAGCCAGTGTAATTACTGAAGAGCAGGAAATACAGTTTCAGTTTATATCTAATCACAATGCTATTTTGAGTACAATAAAAGGGGATCTCGGGGCCAGCAGGCTCCTGGGATGCAAGATGGCCTTTGCTGCCAGACTCTCTTCTCAACAGGACTGCAACCGTTCACAAAGAAAGCTGGCAGTGCTTTACCAAAGTGACTTTAAAAGTGGATCTAGAAATAACTCAAAAGGATCAACCTGTCTTTCCAAGATCAAACTTCTTCATGTCAAATGACCCTTACATTTGCCCCTTGTTTCCACCAGAAGACCTTTCAATGACTGATCTAAAATAGTGACATTGTTACTCTATTGCAAATGAAAGTCTGGCTTCACTTCTCCAGAACAAATACACTCATTTTGATAGAGATGGTGTGTATAAGTATGGAGAGGAGAATGTTTGAAAATTAATCCAAATGACAGGAGGGAAAATATGTATCTCCAGAAATATAATTTGCATCCTGTGGACCATAGGCTAAAGCCCAAGATTTTACTAGGAATTCTGGAATGAAGTTTCTTGCCATCATGGTTATGCCATCATGGTTATGCCTTCCTGCTATCTCAAGAAGAAATCATAAAGGCACGGAAAGCTAACACTAAATATAAAAAATGGCAGAAACTGGTTAGTTATTAAATTGTGTATGTTTCAGCTTTGATGTTGATGTTGTTGTTTACATTGACTGAGGAATGGGGATACCAATTGCTGCTCCATTCTAGGCAGCAAAATACCTTGATCTGACTCTATAAAGTAGTTATACACCAAGAGAATTATTTCAAGCAGCTTCCTGCATGACAGGCAGCAGAATATAGTGATTTGATAATTGGACTGTATCTTTGGAGACCAGAGTTCGAATTCCTGCTTAGCCACGAAAGCCCATTTGGACAAGTTACATTATCTAGTCTTAAAAGAAGGCAAAAGGAAACTCATTCTAAACAAATATTGCCAAGAAAACCCCATAAGTCTCCATAAGTCTCCATAAGTTAGAAATTAGCTGAAGGCACACAGTGATAACCTTCTCAATATATATATACGGAATGTATAGAACTAATCCTGTCTGTTTAGGTTAGGTTGGCTAAATTTATCTTAATCCACACATCTGTACCACACACTTTTCCTTAATGTGAACTTAATTTTGTGATCCTTGTCCCACTCAGTTCCATGCTTAGTGACTATGTTTATTGCTAGACTATTGTAGAAACTTGTGTTTGGCTAGGTATTCAGAATCTCTTTCTTCCTTAAGAAGCTCTGAAATATACCTTTCATGTTTAACATCTTGTCAGATGGACATATTCCATAGAGTCAGAGGTATAGCTATGAGGTGGACATAATAAGGGCATTGTCCTCTCATATAAGGATTTGTCATCCAGTGAATTTTTCCTTCAGTCCCAAAATGTCTAGCATGGTAGACAGAGACACTGAAAATCATTTACATCTAGGATTCTTATATTTGCTTTGATTGCATTCCCTTAGTAACTTTGCTCACCTCTTTTCTTTGGGAGTTTAAATTATATTTCTAAGTACTCAACAAAAGTTTTAAGCTACCTCAAATATTTATTTATTTATTTTTCAAACTTATATGCCGCCACTCCCCTAGGGCTCGGAGCGGCTTACAAAAACCGGTTAAATCAACAATTTAAAAAAACATCTTTAAAACATCTTTAAAAACATCTTAAAAACATCCTAAAGGCACCTTTTAAAACATCAACAACATGTAAATTTGGGAAGAAAAAGAACATGAGGGGAGTGAAATTGGAGGAACAACACCATTATTTTTATTGTTACATCTCCCCTACATATAATTCTCTTTTGTGGTCAGAGTGTATTTATGTTTCCTTAAAAAAACCCTCAATTTGTCTTTGTATCCTTCAGATTATATGTTACAATCCATTTTATATTTTAAATATTATAAAACTGTAGTCTTTAGAAAATCCGGAACTATAAATAAAAATGTAATTAATCTCTTTTAACTTATTAACATGTTTGAAAGGATGTTTCATTGTTGTTACTTATTACAATGTTGTTGTTTTTAACCCCAACATGTTGTGTTATTGGTTGTGCTATGTGTTACTTTGTTGTTACTTATAGGGTTGATAAACAAATGGTACACAATTTGAAGTATTCCCAGCAGCAAAGCTGATAAAACTAAAAATGAAACCATATTGCAAGTAATTACAAACTATAATAGTTGTGATGTATTACTTCCAAACGCCGGTTAAAAATAATGGTCCATTCTCACATTGTGCAATTACATGACTATAATGCCACTTTAACTGCCATAGCAATGCCCTATGGATTCTTGGGAGTTATAGGTTGGGCAGCCTTCTCTAAAACTGCAGATCCCCAAATCCAATAGCATGTTTTAATAGCAGCTGAATCCAAGCACTATAACTATAAGCAAATTATAAGAAAAGAGATTTTACCTAAACATTAGGAATGACCACTATAGCATAAGAGCTGTTCAATAATGGAATAAGCATTCTTAGAGGATGGCAAACTCTCAATTTTTGGAGGTTTATAAGCAGAGCTTGGATGAACATCTTTCCAGAGTGCTTTGGTTGTGCATTCCTGCAGGACAGGGGGTTGGACTAGATGGTCTTTGTGGTCTCATCCAGCTCTAAGTTTCTGTAATTCTCTATTTGTGAAAGGGCGTCAGTATAAAATAGTAAAGTGGGAGTAGATGATGGAGAATCACAGAATCATAGAATCATAGAGTTGGACAAGACCTCATGGGCCATCCAGTCCAACCCCCTGATAAGAAGCAGGAAAATCACATTTAAAGCACCCCTGACAGATGGCCATCTAGCCCAGGGGTCCCCAAACTAAGGCCCGGGGGCCGGATGCGGCCCTCCAAGGTCATTTACCTGGCCCCCGCCCTCATTTATAATATATTTTTATATCAGTTTTAATAATATAATATATTATATTTACATATGATATTGATAATAATATTATCATTTTATACAATATAATACTAAAATAATACCATATAATAATATTAATTATATGTTATATATTACATATAATATTACAGTATAGTGGTATAGTTCAATATAGTAATATATAATGCTAATATTGTGCTATGCTAATAATATAATATATTGTATGTACATATAGCTGCTCTGAGTTCCCTTCGGGTTGAGAAGGGTGGGATATAAATGTAGTAAATAAATGCAGTAAATGAATAAATAAATAATTTTAGACTTAGGCTCGCCCAAATTCTGAAATGACTTGAAGGCACACAACAACAACAATCCTAATTAACCTAACTATCTCATTGGCCAGAAGCAGGCCCACACTTCCTATTGAAATCCTGATAGGTTTATGTTGGTTTAAATTATTTTCATTTTTGAATATTGTATTGGTCTTTCATTGTTATTGTTGTTGTTTTGCACTACAAATAAGTTATGTGCAGTGTGCATAGGAATTTGTTCGTATTTTTTTTTCAAATGATAATTCGGCCCCTCAACAGTCTGAAGGATTGTGGACTGGCCCTCTGCTTTAAAAGTTTGAGGACCCCTGATCTAGCCTCTGCTTAAAAGCCTCCAAAGAAGGAGCCACAGTCTGGGGCAGAGAGTTCCACTGCTGAACAGCTCTCACAATTAAGAAGTTCTTCCTAATGTTCAAGTGGAATTTCCTTTCCTGTAGTTTGAAGCCATTGTTCCCCGTCCTGGTCTCCAGGGCAGCAGAAAACAAGCTTGCTCCCTCCTCCCTATGACTTCCCCTCACAAGTTTATACATGGCCATCATGTATAAGGTTTAGGCTTAGAAGCCTGGATCAAGCAAAACTCCCCTCCACTGATGTTTTGTATTAAAAATAAAAGACAAACAAAAAAACAGGATTATGGACTTTTATGATCTTACCACATCAAAAAAATGTATGCAGCATAGCACATCACAATCATTCCTATTACGATGTTTCTAACTTTTATGGTACAAAAAAGTAGGGCAGTGCCAAAAACATGTACTTCTACAGACCTTGGTGGATTCCAGTTCCCTCAAATTCAACTCTAGTGTCTGACCATAGCAAATCCTAACTGTTTCACCATCCTACATATCCCAGAAGTTCATAGGATGAAGCCATCATAGTTAAAGTAGTATGACATTAATATAATTGTGTAGTGCAGATATACTATTTGATCATATAAACCTACTAAAAAAATTAGGTTAACATATTTGGAATAGGGAGCTCCATGTTAGGATGTGATTACTCAAAGAAATTACCAGTAGGTTGTTAGGAATTGTGGGAATTGAAGACCAAAACACCTGAAGGGCTAAAGTTTACCCAAGCCTGCATTAGACGAATGAGCATTGCATGCTCCCAGTCAGAAGAAATAGCATTCGATTCCCAGTCCCTATCCTAGACCTGTTAAAGCGTGCCCCCCCCCCCCAAGTTGGACCTGCCTGAATTTCTCCATTCATCTATGTGTGCATCTCCAGTGTATGATTAATTAAATTGGACACCAGTTGAACTGCCATGGCTCAATGCTATGGAATCCAGGGATTTGTACTTTGGTGAGGCATCAGCACTCTTTGGCAGAAAAAAATTAAAGACCTTGTAAAACAGTGGTTCCCAACTTTTGGGCCTCCAGGTGTTTTGGATTTCAACTCCTAGAAATCCCAGCCAGCTTACCAGCTGTTATGAACTATGGGAGCTGAAGTCCAAAGCACCTGGAGGCCCAAAGGTTGGAAACTACTGTTGTAAAATGATAACTCCCAGGATTCCATAGCATTAAGCCATGGCAGTTAAAGTGGTGTCAAATTGCATCAGTTCTACAAAGTAGATGGATCCCATGTCATAGGTATTTTTTACTGAAAAATAACTCTTCTTTTGTAGCAAGATTTCCTACTTTTACAAAGCCAGAAAAACTCATGAAGCATGGTTCAATCCAGATTCTGTTTGGAGAGAAACCTGCTTTGCCTCAAGAAGGATCAAAATTGGTCTGAAGTACCCTAGTTAGGCTTGGGATTCAGGATTCAGCAAAAGTGCTCCACATTACTATAAAACACATAAATAGATTATGTTCCCTTGCTAATATTTGTGGTGTTGATTTGGTACAGAGACTACCACTGTGTGAAGGAACAGTATTAATATATAACATACTTGTGCTAAATATGCCATTATTGTGTTAGCATAAGATAGTCAGGAGCCCCTGGTGGCGCAGTGGGTTAAACCCTTGTGCCAGCAGGATTGCCGGCCAAATGGTCGACGGTTCAAATCTGGGAAGTGGGGTGAGCTCCTGTTTGTCAGCTCTAACTTCCCATGTGGGGACATGAGAGAAGCCTCCCACAGGATGGTGAAGCATCAAAACATGCAGGCGTTTCCTGGGCAACGTCCTTGTAGACGGCCAATTCTCTCAACCAGAAGTCACTTGCAGTTTCTCAAGTCGCCCCTGACATGAAAAAAAGATCGTCCAACCCAGCCAAATAGCTTTCTGAGAAAAAAAAGTATCAGCTCATCAATGCCAACATTCTTTGCCAAAGAATTCCTGATAGAGTAACTCCACCACACCTCTCCATCAATTGCAGTGGTACATGCTGATTATGTTTCTTCATGGTATGGAAGACTCTGGATAATATCCAGTAATAACTAAAATTCCTTGGTAAGACTTTCACATAAAATGCACAAGGTGACAACAATTAACATGCCTCCACATCCAGTGAGCTGGAAAGTAGTAACTTCTGTTTGCAGATGCTACCTCTAGGGCAGAGGTTCAAACCCCTCCGTGTTTCAAGCATTGCCCTCAGCTTCCTGAAAACTGTGGTGGGATGGTGGTAGACATACATAAATATTGCTGTGGTGGGATGGTGGTAGACTTAAATTTTGCTGTGGTGGGGCAATGGTAAGACATTTTTCCCCCCGTAAGATCCTCTGAAGGTGCCAGCCACAGATGCAGGTGAAACGTCAGGAGAAAATGCTGCGAGAATACAGCCATACAGCCCGAAAACCACACAATACTCCAGTGATTCCAGTTGTGAAAGCCTTTGACAATACATATTTTTTACTGTGGCAAGATGCTATGATGGGTGATGGTAGACTTAATTTTTGCTAATGGTAGGGTGGTGATAGACTTGATACATGTCTACTCAGAGGCATGCCACATTGAGTTAAAATTGATTCACTGACATAGAAGTACACTTAGAATTCAGACAAGCACCTTTTTCCTGAGATCCTCTGAAGATGCCAGTCACAGATGCAGGTGAAACGTCAGGAGAAAATGCTGCTAAAACACACCATACAGCCCAGAAAACGTACAACACTCCAGTGATTCTGACCATGAAAGCCTTCGACAACACACCATTTTTACTGAGGCCAGATGTTATGATGGGTGATGGAAGACTTAACTTTTGCTAATGGTAGGGTGGTGATAGACTTAATACATGTCTACTCAGAGGCATGCCACATTGAGTTCAATTTGATTCACTTCCATATAAGTACACTTAGAATTCAGACAAGCACCTTATGAACATTTCTCATCTGGGAGCAACAACGAAATAGAGAATGGATCCGGGATATTCAATGTAGCACTTTTCCTAAGCAGGTCTCTACATATACAATCGGCCCTTTGTATCCATAGATTTTGCATTCACAGATTCGACCATCAATTGCGTCAAAATATATCTTTTTAAAAAACCTAGAAAGCTAACCTTGATTTTTCCATTGTATATAAAGGGCACCATTTTATTATGACATTGTATGTACGGTAATAGGACTTTGCATCCCCCAATTTTGAGTTCTGGAACCAAACTCCAGCAAATGCTGAAGACCCACAGTATTTCTACTGAAGTGTTCAGTTCATACATGTGCTTCTGTCAACTGCTTTAGCCTCTATTCAAGCCTAATCCCACAGTTTCTGGGTCCCCAAATCTCTGTGACCACCTCCCTCTCTTTGGAACCACCTTTAGGTTTCCATCTGAAAGCATACTTAGTGTTTGCCAAATTATGCATGCCCCCACCGGCTTTTTAAAAACCTGTAAACTCAATTAACCCTCCCACTCCTCCACCCAGATATCAAGGATGATTGTCAACTCTTTCTGCTGGGTACAGGGAAAGCGTTCCGCAGGTTTAAAACTTGTTACTTCTGTGCCAATGTTAAAAGAGAACTTTAATTTAAACAGAAATTCTGATTGAAATGCTCCTGCTGGGCCTTTATGGTCACATGCTTCGCGATAATGTGCAATTAACAAGCTACCAAGGGAGCTATTCTCAATTTGGTTCGACTTGCTCCTGCTTGGAAGGAGGCAAAAATGTTCACACCAAGATGTGCGGAGAATGCCTCTTCTCCCGTTTTACATGCAAATAAATGAATCTGTAATTAGTGAAATGAGAAACATTTGGGAAGCGTGCACCTTTTGTGACTGGGAAATTCCAACGGCTCTGGTTTCTGGGCCATCCAGCGAACCACATTTGCTTTTGTTAAATCCTCCACTTGTGTTTGCTTTGCCTCTAGCTCTTATCCACTTTAAACTGAAGTGCAACTGTTTTGTACTAAGCAGTTAGCTGAGGGGATTCAGCCTGCCCAATCAGCACAGCTAAAGCATGAAATGAGGACACAGAATGAGAGAAGGAAAAGTGACAGCACTCCTCCCTGCTACCCGAAAGCCTCTGCATTAATGTGTGCTCCGTTAGGACCACAAACACTACATTTGTATCTATCTCCCCAACTCTCTCCACCCTGCTTTTCCTCCTCTCTTCCTCCTCCTCCTCCTCCTCCAGACAAAGTTCTTGAATCAGCAGATTGTGAGCTCAGGAGAAGTAAAGAGCTATTGAGGGACAGACTCTGATAGCATTACAGCCATACATGGAGCCATTTTCTGTGGCGAATCGCTGAGTTCTACCTGGTTATCTCCTGCCTTGCACATCACTTCCAAATGACATGCTCTCAGTCTGGGCAAAAATGAGACTTTTTAAAAAGAGCTGGGATTTCAATAATATGTGACGAAAGGATGAGATTACTTTCTGAGGTGGAAGAAGGAGAGAAGGAGAGGAGGGGAGGGAGGGAGAGAAAGAAGAGGAGATGAAGAGTAAGTTCTCCGTCCTTTATGGAGTTTCCTAAGCAAGGATTCTGTTACAGATAGATTCCCCTAGAATCCTAAAGAAAAGAGAAAGTTGGGCTGTTTTCAAGTCTTCTTTTGCACATCTGGAATAAAATGAGCAAAGAGGCCTATTTACTCCCAAAGAAGTGCACGCATCTGAGCGCTTTCCTTTTTCCCAATTGAACCAGTTATCATCTAATTAGCATTGCCAAACAGCCATATTTTCCTTTCTTTTCTGACCATAGTTGGCCCTATGTATCCATGAATTCTGCATCCATAGATTCAACCATCCATAGCTTGAATTTATTTTTTTGTAATTCCAAAAGGCAAAACTTGATTTTACCATTTTATATAAGGAATAGCATTTTACTATGCCATTGTATATAATGGAATTTGAAAATTCATAGATTTTGGTCTGTGTGTGTGTGTCTCCTGAAATCAACCCCAGTAGATACCAATAATAATAATATAATAATAACTTTATTTTTATATCCCACCTCCATTTCCCCAAAGGGACTCAGGGCGGCTGACATGGGGACAAGCCCGATCCAACAAAGATTAAAATCAAACATAGATTAAAACATATCTCAATAAAATCATCAACATTACAACAAGACAATAACATAAAAACAGCATCATCAACATCCAATAGTCTGAGCAGTAATGGGTACTGAAATTCGGGGAGAAGGGAATTGTGCAAAAGAATTTCAGAACAGGGCTGGTGGACAAAAATGCAAGGGCCAGTAATAAATTACAAGTAAAAATGCAATGTCAGTTTAAAATGCTAAATAGGAGGAAGGACAGGGATAAAGTACAGGAACTGCTGGTAGATATAGTTGGGGAATGAATAGCTTGTGAACCCACTATATAGATACACCAGTGTAACTAAGTGAGATGGAAGTTTCATTTTCTATTCCATTTCTTTCAGATTCCGTATTTTAGGCTAATATATGTCCATAATTTTAAGTACAAGCCTCAGCACTTGGTTCTATGGTTTGAATTAGTGAACAATGTGCAATTTCATTTCCTCATTAGGACATCATGGGTTCCCTCCCTTAGTAGGAAACTCGTCTTTCAACACTAGAGAAGGATTCATCTCCTAATTTTGCATCAATATTTTCCATTCCGCATGCTAATGTCACACCTGATTCTGATTCGTTTGGCCATATCTTGGTGGACAACATTGAAGAAAAATTTTCAATCCGGAAATAAAATTGGTTCAAGATATAGAAATAAAAAATATTGGCATTTTTTGTATTTGTTTTCATTGTGAAGAAGTGTTTTCACATATGAAAACACCCCATCAAGGAAATGTTCTATCACCATGAGGATTTTCACATTTCATGGCAATTTCACAAAACAGTGTTTATCCAACCCAGTTCCTTGTTTAATATTAAAACTGAGGGTTTGCACAAAAACAGTAATATACTGTACTATCATTTTTTTTTACACAAAATGTCCTAGGCTTCTACATAAACCCTTTATTTTGTAATTTAATTATCTTCCAAGAAATTTCATTAGTACATGCAATAGCAAATAATTTCAAAAGTGAAGATTTGCATCCCAAGTTTAGGCAAGATTGGGACTCATGTCAATAGTGGTTATGGTTGGATCTTACAAAATGGTTGGATATTAACATGTGGCCCCAATGTACTTGTCCAAACTCAGCCATTCCCTCCCTCACTCTCTAGTGCCACTCTCTTATGGGGAGAATGGTAGGGTTGCCTGCCCCCAAGATTTAGCCTTCCCCCACAAAAACATGTACCATGTGGCAATAAGGCTTACAGCAACACTGGAGAGAAGGGAATCCCTTTTCTCCCTTTGCTAAACATGTATAATTTCTGGAAATTGCAATGCCATGGCAACAGATTTTTAAAATGGCAATTTTCAGAAAAATAGAAGGAAATGTAAGATTGTCATCCTTATAAGGACTGAAAGTCACCTTTTTTGCTTTGTGGGCATAAAATGTATCACATACATAAAATTATACAATTACATAATTTTACTTGGCATAAAATTATCTATGTGTGGTATATTAAATGCACAGTTCAGTTAGACATTAATTACAAACTCAATTCCCCTATTTCTTTTTTGTTTTGCTTTGTTAAAAATTGAGTACAAGGCCCTCAACTCTAAGGAACCTCTTTTGCAGTACCATTTTATTAGAAGCAGGCATAAAAACCAAACAAACATAAAAGAAAACATCAATGTTAGTAAAACAGTGAAAATTACTTTGTCTCTTCTAGACTTCCAAGGTGTCAAGCAAACATAAAGCATTCAAGCATTCATTCCCATAAAAACAAGTAAGAAAGAGATACCATGATAAGAAACTGCAATGATCAGATTCTGTACATTGTCTTACATATATGTTATGTATATGTGTGTGTGTGTGTGTATGCTGCTGCTGCTCAGTTGTTTAGTCGTCTCTGACTCTTCGTGACCGCATGGACCAGTCCACGCCAGAGCTCCCTGTCGGCCATCACTGCCCCCAGTTCCTTCAAGGTATATATATATATATATATATATATATATATATATTAAAAAATTGGGGTACTAAATATATGATTACATTAACGTAAAACATGTTATTTATTAATCTTTGAAAGAAAAATATTCCAAAGCCAATTTTAAAAGTATTTTTTTTAAAAAAAATCAATTTTTCTAATAAAAGTTTCCCCAAAGAAAAAGAATGTGGGAGGAAAATCTTTCCCCTCTTCAAATTTTCTGGTTCCCCGCCCCCACCCCCCAATATCTCTGCAATGACTGATTAATGAAAAGGAAAGTAAGAAAGCTGTAGGTTAAATGGGGACCCCAGGAGGGGGGGGGGGGCTGGTATCCAGTCAGTTAACCAGTTTCAGGATATCCTTTATCATGACCTGTATGGTATCCTATAGGTACAGTTGCTTCTTAAGCTTGGAATCCCTTTAGCTCAATGTTGGGGTCCTGAAAAAAATTCTGAACATCACCTAGTGGTTGTTTTAGACATTTACATAAATCTGTTTTGCAGTGTTTACAGCTTCAACTGTACTTCATAAAAAGGAAAATCAACCTGTTTACCAAGCCTTGCAAATCCTGATTTGTTATCAGTAACTGTTTGATTTCTATATCTATTTTATATACCGTATTTATCCGAGTCTAATGTGCCATCGGTTCTAATGTGCATCTCAGTTTTCAAAACCCTGAAACCAAAATGTAATGCGCAACAGCAAAAAAGTGCACTCTTTGTAACTTGGCCAAAAAAAGTGTGCCTTACAGGTGCTGCCTGCTTTGAATTCTTTCTTTAAAAGGAAAAGTGTTAGAATCACAGAGCTTCCAGCAATGAAAAAGAAACATTGTGGTGTAACTTGACCCTCTACCCCACCCCAAATTCTGCTAGAGAACACTCCAGCACTTTGTCCAGGCACCTTATTAAATGGTCTTATAACTATATATCTTTGCACTTTTGTCCTGACCGCCCCCCACCCCCACCCCATTTTGTCCATTAATGGTGGTCTTTGCCTTATATCATTTTACCATTTTATTTTACTACCAATGTGGCATACTGTATTATTGTGTTTTAATTTATTTTATGTTTGTTGATGTTGTTTATATATGCTTTTAATCCTGTTCATGTTTTGTTTTGGGCTTGGCCTCATGTTAGCCGCCCCGAGTACCTTTGGGGAGATGGAGACGGGATAAGAAAATAAAGTATTATTATTATTATTATTATTATTATTATTATTATTATTATTATTATTATTATCTCTGACATAGAATTGCCTTTTATTTGCCTTTTTTAATGCACTGTAGTTTTACATGATTTTGGGCCTTTTCTGCCAAGGAGTTCTGATCCGGACCCTCACCAAACTACAACTCCCAGGACTGCATAGCATTGAGCCATGACCATTAAATTAGAGATAAGGTCCCTCAAAAGGGGACTTTTGCTTGGCTCAGCACTAAAATTACCATATCCCACAAATCTAATGCACCCTAATTTTGGTGAGGTCATTTAGCCGAAAAAGGTGAGCATTAGATTTGAGTAAGTAGCGTACCTATATACCCACTATCACATAAAAATGTATTGGGCCAAAAGGGGTCCTGAGTGGAAACGTGTAAGAAATCCTGGACTAGGTGTCATTTCCAACTCTGCCGTTCTATGCTTCTGTGAGGTACCTGTAGCAGCCATCTGCCATGCATCATTCTGATTCACAAGATCTGTGCATCTGACACCTTGCAATGTAAAGGGTAGCACAGTCCCACTTTCTCCATCCTGGAGGAACAAATTCAGATTAGAAATGTGTCTGTTTCTTCTAAAATGTGTGAGGCTTGTGTGTGTGTGAACGTGTGAGTTGGTACCTGTGTCCCCTCCACCCTATTGCCTTTAAACCAACAAAATGGAAAGGCCATAAATGCAAATATATTTTTTAAACCAGGCTCTTTTTGATGGCATGGCTAATAACATCTTTGCTGCACCAACTATTTGTTCTGCTCTCTCCTCTAAGCAGGCAATATCTGGAGATGCAGGAACAGAGACAGCGGGTGAGGGAGAATGAAAACAGCCCTCTCCCGAGAGTCAGATGCAATCACCCATTTGTCACAGTGAGTTGCCCGCTGTCTGTGTCAGGGAACAATCTGACGAAGTGCGCTAGATGAAATTTTGCTGGCTTCTGTCTTTAGATAAGGACACTATCACTGACTCAACATATTTTATGTATAACATACCAGCTGCAAAGAGCACTCAGGCATCAGGCTTGTTTAAATATAGTTGATGGTATCTGAAAAAACCAGTTAACATGTCTCGGCTCAACACAGGACATTTTTATGTCCAATCACTATGCTATGGAGGCCACCGTGCCTCTTCTCCGCATCCACACCGTACAAACCTACCCATGAGCCAGGTGCAGGAAGCATTAAATAGGTCTGGGCAAAAATAAGCCCTTTCGGATTTATGAAACTATGGAGATTGTCGATTGAGGTGAAAGAAGGAAGTATGGAAATCTCTCCCTTTTTGGATTACTTGTACCAAAACAATTGTGGTAAACAACACAACATTTCTGATTCATTAGATAAATGCATAACACTGCCACTCAGCTATAGCCAGAGACGCAATGTCAGTCGTAAAGCTATAAAGCTAATCACTATTGAATAAATGGAGAAACTGGTAATGAATAGCCACTAGAGAACACCCCACGCTACCAATAGCAACTATTACATTGTTCCTTCCTCCTTGTCATTCAGTCAGGAATCATGCCATTTAGTCAAGCAGCTTATTTTCCTTTTTGGGCTGGACAATGGCTTTGTATTTGCTATTTCCCTAGCAGATTTTTTAAAATTTCCAAACATCATGCAACTATGAGTGAACAATATTTTATCTGTTCTGGTTTAGTCCTTAGCATAAACTGTACTATTGTGGGGCAATATCAGCATGGCATCGTAGATGAAGTATGAAGATCTGTATTCAAATAGCCCTAAGTTATGACGCTTACCAGCTGATTTTGGGCAAGTCAGCACTTGCCAGAGTATTCCCACAGAGTTGTTGAAATGATATATAGGCACATAGTCAGGTGTAATGACCTACATCAAGTAGTACTATTGGTGAAAATGGGGATACATGAATGTAGGGATTGTTATATGAATAGTGCAGCCAGACGTTCAAAGCATTGGCTTTAGGAATAAAGGAATCAGTATAATTCCAGTCCATGTCAGTTTTGCATGTATTCAGTCATAAATCCAATCCTTCCATTTTCTACATCAGTTTGCCTTTTTAATGCATAATTTAGATATATATTTCACACACAATATATCCATAAATACACAGATTAGTTTCTCTAATAGACATATTTTTATATGACTTTTAAGTTATCATTGGTGGGTACGTTTTACTTATCAAACTCAGTGGTAAAACTCATTGATAGAAATGATGTAGGTTGCTCTCAGTTTCTACAGAGAACATGTTGAGCTACATCTATCTTATACTTCATTCATTTTAAATCATAGTTCTTCCACTGCCCCCCTTTCCAGTGTGCACAAGTCATTTTGCATCTAGTTATGGGTTTCCTTCAACTTCAGAAAAACAAGCAAAAATTGACACAAAGCAAATTGACAAAAGTATGTGTATGTTTGGATGTGTGGGTGTCAGACATAGGTAAGTGAAACCACAAATATGAAACCACAAATATGGTTCTAAGGATACAACTGTAATTCTGTAAACATTTTAGAATATAGAGACATAATACCATTGATGGATTATATTGGTAGGCTGATGGAATGATTGGAGTACCTGGGGAATCTCAAACGGTGTGGCAAGAGAATAGCTATAGTTTGATCATACGTTCTTATCTTTCATGACCACTGCATCCCCAAAGTTCTAGATATGTAACATGACAGGTACTGGATTACAGGGCTCTGAAGATGACAGCGATTAGGAATGAAATACCTGAATGTAGAAGAAATAGTGTGAAGAGTGCACCACATGTTTTAATGGCAGAAGTGAGACCATGGTTCAACATGTACTGCTCACCATCTAACACAGATGCCTTTCTTGTTTGGGACTGCGGGTGTTGGACTGGTGAAGGGTGTGATACCAAAAGGAAGAGCACCTGTCCTTTTGACCACCAGTGGTAAAAATAATGTTACGTAGTTTAACAATTTCATCTTTATGTTGTATCGGTTGTTTTCAGTAGTTAGTTTTTTGTCTGTCCAATATATGAAAGGTGTTTTCCAGAAAAAAGGGTAATGCACAGGTTCAGGGAGCAACCACAGAAGTCATATGGGGCAGAAAGAGATATAGAAGTAGGATGCAATTACAGTATCATGAACGAGGGGAGTAAAACAGGATGTGGATTTTCCTCAAACTGTCTTCCAGGTCAGATAGCCTAAATAACCTTTTGAGAACTCCTTTGGAATTGCTACTGTTGAATTACAGGTCAGTGAGGAGGAAAACCAATTCATGATTTCTAGATGAGTATGCCAATCTGTTCTATATTACAGAGATGGAGTGAGGGTGTATTCTCTCTCAGCTCCACCAGGTTTTCTCTACAACTGCAGGTGAGACATGGAGGTGCAGTTGCAGTAGAATTATAGTGTTAGAAGAGACCACAAGTCCCAGCCCTCTGCCATGCAGGAATGCCACACTGCTCAACAGTGTCCCTTCCGGAACCATCCGGGATGGTCTCTGGTTTAGTGGAGTCTCTGCAGATAATGGTGTTGGAAGCCTTCAACATTCATGCTGAGGCTGCCCTGTTGGGAATGGCTCAGAACTTCATGGCCTCCACGACAGCCATGAGTTTGTTCCAAGTGGCATTTGCCTCTATTCATTCTGTTAGAGCGGGCATGGTCAAATTTTCCCTTCCAGGTGTTTTGGACGTTAACTCCCATGATTCCTAACAGCCTACCGGCTTGGTTCCTTTATGTTTTTCAGGCTGTATGGCCATGTTCCAGTAGCATTCTCTCTTGACGTTTCACCTGCATTTGTGACAAACATCTTCAGAGGTTTGTTCAGAGGTCTGTTGGAAATGAGGCAAGTGGAGTGTATATATGTGGAATGTCCAGGGTGGGAGAAAGAACCCTTGTCTGTTTGAAACTAGTGTGAATGTTGCAATTAGCAAGCTTGGTTAACATTGAGTAGCCTTGCAGCTGCAAAGTCAATCAGTGAGAGTATTTGCATAGAGGTAGCCTAGCTGTTGATGCTTAGAGGCATCCTTTGTTTGGGAGATGTTAACTGGCACTTGATTGTTTGCTGTCTGGAATTCCCCTGCTTTTGAGTGGTGTTCTTTATTTGCTGTCTTGATTCTGGTGTTTTTTAATACTGTTAACCAGAATCTGTTCATTTTCATGGTTTCCTCCTTTCTGTTGAAATTGTCCACATGCTTTTGGATTTCTATGGCTTTTCTGTGTAGTCTGATATCATGATTGTCAGAGTGGTTCAGCATTTCTGTGTTTTCAAATAATCTGTGTCCAGGTTGGTTGATCAAGTGCTCTGCTATAGCTGACTTCTCTGGTTAAATGAGTCTGCAGTGCCTTTTATGTTATTTGATTTGTGTTTGGGTGCTGCACTTTGTGGTCCCTATGTAGACTTGTCCACAGCTGTATGGTAAATGGTAGACTCCTGCAGAAGTTAGAGGATCCCTGTAGCATTTATTCAATCTACCTAGTAGTCTGTAGATTGTTTGTAGGTTGCTAGACATTTTGGGAGTTGAAGTCCAAAACACCTGGAGGGCTGAAGTTTGCCCATGCCTGGGCTAGACGCATTCTGGGCCTTCTTTTCTATGTTCAATGAGGTGGTGATGATTGTGGCATTTTAGCACTGTAGGTGCATTGAAACAATACATGCAAGATGGGATGATGTGAAAAATGTGGTTGGTTATATCTACCTGCAGGGGAACTATTTTTTATATTTTAAAAATTCTGCTGAAACACAGTATAAAAAGTTACAAACAGTTATTTTGGTGTCACCTCCTCTGATTGTGTCACCCAGTATGGTTATCACCCCCATGCCTGTGATGCCACTTAGAGGAACCAGGGCACATTTTTTGCACTGATTAGATTTGTTGTGGGTCTTTCTGGGATTTTTTCTTTGCACATATATATGCTACCTTTCTCCTCAATTCAGACTCAGCATGGGTCACAAAAAAAGTTTAAAACAATAACATTCTGAAACACAATTGAAATAATCAAACTCTATAGCACATTTTAAAAAGATAAAATCATTAAAAAGCATACAAAAAGTAAAAAAATAAAGTTTGCGGGAGTGTAGCAACAAGAGGGCAAATCAGAATCCTATCCCTCCAATGAAAAATTTCCTTCACTTCTCAGATTTCTAGCTTGGTAGTTTAACCATTCAAAGAAAAAAATTTCAGGCACTCAAAGAAAGTGATATTTTACAACCATGAAGAAACTCCAGTGCTAACATTTCACAAACTAACTAAAAGGCACAAGGAAGTTTGTCAAGTAATTTATAGTCATCGTCTTCTTCTTCTTCTTCTTCTTCTTCTTCTTCTTCTTCTTCTTCTTCTTCTTCTTCTTTATTTTTGTAATCTGCCTCCATCTCCCCAAAGGGACTCAGGGTGGCTTATATATGGTACAAGGTGCCTAAAACAATGCATAAAATAAATAGACAGTACAATACAAAATAAAACCATGAGTATATAAAACAACAATTTGATATATGTTACAGCATTCAGCCTTGGTGCATCTATGCCTGTGTGTTTAAATTCTTTTTCAGCTTTGAGGCATGTGCTAACATCACCCAAAAATTTAGCAACCTTGGATTCCAAAAAGTAACATATTTGAAGGAATTTAGAGTGGACAGTTCCACAATAAGTTTGCAGAAAAATCATAACTTGTTAAACTCCATTGATAATTGAGTTCACTTAAGTAGAATAACTTGCAAAATATGCATTTACTTTCAGTCACTTTTATTTAATTTACACATTTTTGTATGTAGAGTATTTTAAGTAGATTTGCATTTTTTGCAATTTTCACAACACATTTTCTAATTAAAATACATTAGCTGAGGTTTATTTTGTCTGAAAACATTTCCCTCTGAAATCTTTTTTATAGTGACCAGTGCCCAAATCCTCCTCGCCAACTGGATGAAATAATTATTTCTTTCAATTCACCTCAAAAAGTCCTTTTAAAAAATGGAAACTATGCAGCCTTATCATGACTACGCTCCCATTTTATGGAAAGAAGGGCTTTTTGAGGTGAGAATTAAAAGAATGCATGCCATTTTTTACAGGACACCACACAATAAGAAGCAAGTGTCCCCAGTCTTTTTCACAAGATAGCATTGATAAATATCCTCCCCTGATTTGTAAGGAATGGCCATGTATATACTTTCCTGTGAATTAATGGCTTGAACTCCTTATGTCAGCCAACACAGGTTTATTTCAATGATAGGTGACATGATTTAACTTTGTTTGAACTTCACATCTATGCCACATTGGAAATGTAAGAACATTTGGCACTTTAAAAGAATTAAAGGTGTAAAGATGTCATGATCATTGTGTTTTATTCACGATTGCTATGTTTGGGTTGACTGTTTAAGGTTATATATTTCAGCTATTCTTATACAGAAGTTGGGAGCCTCTAAGGCATGGCCAGGAAAAGGGGCGTGGCTTCACCTTGCTGGTGGAAGCCTTAGAATTCAAATTTAGCAGTTGGAATTGGGCAGTTGGAGTTTGACGGTTGACCAGAGCAGTTGGTTCTGTTCAGTGGGAAAGGAGTGAGATCGAGAGAAGGGATTGTGGGAGGAAGTGGAGCAGCTAGAGAGTTTTAGCGGAGAAGGGCTAAAATTAAAGTTGCTGAGCCTTTAGTAGGGATAACTAAAGAGCTGAGGCTACATCCCTAAGTCAAGGAGGACTAGGGTTAACCAGTTAAACTCCCCAGTCCAAGTTTGATCGGGTACAGATCAACTAAGTTCAAAAAGGACAGTATTCCTAACTGAAAGAAACAAGTCATATAAAGCTGATACCATACTAAGCTCAGAGAAACTATTGAGAAATCTTGCAACACTTACTGTGCAGAAGTAACATCGTTCAACTCAAGATATAACATTCTTGCGACCATCAAGCTTTGTGCTATAAATAAACAAGTTACTGTTTCTTCAATTGTTGCTTATCATTTGAGCAAAGCATCTTTCAAAGGTGGTGGCAGCGACAACATTGAAAAGTGGGATACATAGAGGTAGAAGTTGAATCCTTCGCAATTTGGTGGCAGCGGTGGGATCCAAAAAGATTCCACCCCTGTCATCATACTTCTTTACATTTGGTGGCAGCGGTGGGATCCAAAAAGATTCCATCCCTGTCATCATACTTCTTTACAAAGGTACCTTAGGGCAACC
Source organism: Anolis carolinensis (assembly GCF_035594765.1). NCBI lineage: Eukaryota > Metazoa > Chordata > Lepidosauria > Squamata > Anolidae > Anolis > Anolis carolinensis. Next base: position 240,107,963 of record NC_085843.1, on the reverse strand, counting down.
AGGAGTAAACATGCTAAATAGTTTTCAGTGACTCAAAGTCTCTTACTTTTATAGGTATGTAAAACTTGGAATGATCCTCTCCAATAAAAACCAACCATCTACATTGTTATTCTAAATGTGCCTCCCAAGCAGAAGGTCAAAACAGAGGAATGATTCACATAGGAGAACGATTTCTCTGCTGTGCATTGGAAGTGATTGTTCCAATTGTATTCAACATTGATATGTAGCAAAATAATCTGGGTTTAGAAGACTCTGAAAGGGTGAAAATAAAAATAGTAATAGAATGAGAGCAAACAACTGAGTGCTTTAGTTTGCACGTAGCTGACTTCATTGGTTTGCAAGAATTTTTGATTATTTATTTGGCTTATTTTTTTTGTGTGGCACCCCAGCAGTTTGGAGCCCCCGGTGGTGCAATGTGCCAGCAGGACTGCTGACTGAATGATTGTCGGTTCATATCCGGGCTCCAGTCTGTCAGCTCCAGCTTCCCATGCAGGAATATGAGAGAAGCCTCCAACAGGATGGTAAAACATCTGGGCATCCCCTGAGCAACCTCCTTGTAGACAGCCAATTCTCTCACACCAGAAGCAACTTGCAGTTTCTCAAGTCGCTCCTGACACACACAAAAAATCTATATATCTTAACCTTCCTCCTGAGTGACACATTGAGGGACCTTTCCAATTCTTCTCTTCCCAAGTCCCTATTCTCTCAGTTCTATCAAAAATGAGAATAGTTTAGTTCAGTGTTAATGTAGAATCTTTAAACAGTTTTTCTATCTTTCTTACAATAAAGCCTTAATTTGTTTCTTAGGTCACAAGCATCATCACTCTATAATCAGAAGCACTAGCTTTTGCAAATGTGTACTTTCCACCTTTTCAAAGCTATACTGTGCTTATCCATGAACACGAAATAGAGAAATTTTGTCAGTTGAGAGTCAATGATACTCTGGGTGGTTCTATGATAACCCTCATCCAGAGATCGGCCTCAGTATGATTTTGACCATCAGCCTCCAGCCACTGTGGAGACAGAAAGAAGTCTTGACCATCCAGCAGTGCCGTACTTGTGTCAGCACTGCTGGAGAGCAACTCTTACTGTCCTTCTCCCTTTCTCATCATAGTGTTGGCTACAAGGTGTGACATAGCTAATGTTATGTCACTCATCACCTGGAGTAATGTTGGCCGGGGTGCCAGAGCAACATAGAAGAGAGGAGCTGATGTCACTCCAGGTGATGAACAACAGATACTGGTCATGTTGTGCCCCATGGCCACTGCTGTAATGGGAACAGGAGGGACATGGTGAGTACCACTGGTGTCCTCAGATTGCATGAGCCCAGGAAATACAGAATAGCTGTGTAAACAGTTTCAGCCAATTCCATCACAAAACTGGCACAATTGCTGACACAGTCCCAAAGCCAGGAGAAGAATCTGGAACAACACATAATTTTTGTTAATTTGGTTCAAATTAATTTGGTTCAAAGCCTTGGCCCACATTAACCTGAATCAGCTCCCTGCGTTGTAAAGCCACCACAGAGCTGATGCATGCCCCCTTCTCTAGAATAATGCGCTTGTGTAGATGTGTCATCTGCCTATGCTGGAGCCCCCGGTGGCGCAATGGATTAAACCCTTGTGCTGGCAGGACTGCTGACCAGCAGATCAGCGGTTCAAATCCAGAGAGGGCGGGTGAGCTCCCTCTCTCAGCTCCAGCTTCCCATACAGGGACATGAGAGAAGCCTCCCACAGGACGGTAAAACATCAAAACATCCGGGCACCCCCTGGGCAATATCCTTGCAGATGGTCCATTCTCTCACACCAGCAGCGACTTGCAGTTTCTCATATCGCTCTTGACACGAAAAAAAAATCTGCCTATGCTTAAAAGCACTCTTTTCTTGACCCTGGCATGGGCAGAGGAGGGGGAAAGTCACCCATTACCAATGCCATCAACCCCATGTTATAGGAACATGACTTTAGCTCATTTCAACAGAGCTTATTGCCATGTTGCAGGCTTCCTCTCTAAGTGCTCATGTTAAGCTTAACAGAAAGTCGTTGCATTCATGTTCTTTATCTTTCCTTTAAAGAAACAATAGTGTTTTCAGCAATATTGGTGCAATCATTTGAAGTGCAGCTCTTTGCTTGGCAGGGGCAGCCGGGTCATGCCAGGAAGGGAGGTGTGTGATGGAGGAGAAGAGGGTGAGGAGGGAGATGGATCCTTTTGTAAAGATCAGCAGTTCTGTGGGCTTTTATCCCAGGCAAAGATTACATTTCACTCCCAGGGGTCTCTGCAGCCTCAGATCCTTTTCAGACTCAGTCGCTGTGGCACAGCAGATAGTTTGGGGTGTCCTTTCATTTTTTTCCTTGACAGTATTAAATATATACCCCAGTGAGCCATAAATCAGTGGTTTATCAGAGAATAAATCGTATCTGTAATAAGGGACCACTTCTTTTTAATTGGACACTGCATTAAATTAAACAGATATACTTCCTCAAAGAATACAAAAATGTGTCAGCTAGACTTCTTTAGTGAATTTTAATTTTAAACCACAATTTCTTTGGAAGAAAGGTTTTTCTCCCCCCACCTCCACCCCCAACTTCTGTCCAGCAAAAATTATATTCTAACTGGATGATTTGCTGACTTTTGTAGGTTATTGTATTCTCTCGACTTTATCTTTTTCTCATTCAGGCGCATAGCTGGCCCTTTATTTAAGTTTTGAATCCATTTCTGTACAAATGTGACTCTTTATGTATAAATATATTAGGGCACATGTGTTGATTTGGAATGAAAGAATTTGCAGCTAAGTATACACATATGTATATATGTGATGTATTGGGAGGGGAGAATTGTTATAAATCAAACAAAAGGAGACTTCCATATACCAGTTGTATAGTGAGTAAAAGTTAATTTTTTGTTCAAACTTCCAAACTTCCCAGTCAGAATAGCCATCCAATGTAGAGATTTCTGGGAGCTATAGTCCCACAGCACTCCATGCAGTCATGACAGCCACATGACCTTGGAGACATCTATGGACAACGCCAGCTCTTCATCTTAGAAATGAAGATGAGCACCACCACCCAGAGTTGTAGACTCCGACAGTGAATTATTGGGTTCCTAAAATCTCATCCTCATTCTGTAAACAAAGATTTCCACTCACTCACCCAACCACATCTTAATAATAAGAATGAGAGATCTACAACTACAAAGTAATTTTCATACATATTTTCAATCAATTGCTTTTAAAATCAGAACGCTGCAAGAAATTGAACTGCGCTACACTAATAGTGAGGCCACTCCTGTAATTAGAAAAGCAACTAAAATAGTTACACTCCAAGAGAATGAAATGACCCCTCTTGACTCTATTATAGTGACAAAATTTAGCTAAGCCTTTGTTATTGCAAAAACTGGAATAGCCAAATAACTCACTATTTATAATCAAGTTCTAATCATAATATATGGTAGTTCTTTCTCAAATGCAGGTATCCATTGAGTTTCATTTTGGGGGTGGGAAGCGGGTTTGGCACTCACTGACGATGGAGATTTATGTTCAGCTGTAGTAGCTCAAGTTAAACCAATAAACAGTGACCAGTTTCTCCCTATGATGCTTTAGTACCTGAACCTTATTGGAAAGACTGATTGGGGCCTGGGATAAGAGATGGCTGGAACAGAGGTAGGCAACCCTTTGGATCCCAGATGTTGCTTGACTCTAGTTCCGCACAGTCCAAGCTTCTCTAATGGCTGTGGTTCAAAAATAATGGGAATTGTCCCATACTTGGATGGCCACACGTTCTTCACACCTGCTATAAGCATACCCCTTTTATTTAACTGAGTATATCAGGTAGCAATATGCTTCAGATATAACATATGAAATATGTTGTGAGGTGAGTATAGGCCAGACATGGGCAAACTTTGATGCTCCAGGTGTTTTGGACCTCAGCTCCCACAATTCCTAACAGCTGGTAGGAATTGTAGGAGCCAATTTCCAAAACATGTAGAGGGCCAAAGTTTGCCCATGCCTGGTATAGGTCTTTGGCATGTGGAAAATTCAAAAGGGTAAAAAATGAAATCTTTATTCACACAATGTATGGTTCAGATACAGAGTTGCCATGTGACATAGTAAAATTCACCAATATGGACTGCTTTAAAAGTATTTAGAATAAATTCATGGTGGCTATGAATACTAATCAGGATGGTTAGTTTCTCCACTATCTGTGGTTTCAGAAACAGTGAGGCTCTGTATATGAGTTGCTGGGAAACATGACTGGGAAGAATCTGTTACATCCATGTCCTGTTTGTGTTGAATTCCCTTAAGCACCTGACTAGCTGCTGCTGCTGCTCAGTTGTTTAGTCGTTTAGAGTTCAAAAGCGTCTATCTTCCTTTGCTCAGCCTTTCCTATGGTCCAGCTCTCGCATCCATAGGTTACTCTGGGGAATACCATTGCTTTGACTGTGCGGACCTTCGTTGCCAGTGTGATGTCTCTGCTCTTCACTATTTTGTCAAGGTTGGCCATTGCTCTCCTCCCAAGAAGTAAATGTCTTCTGATTTCCTGGCTACAGTCTGCATCTGCATTGATCTTCGCGCCTAGAAATATAAAGTCTGTCACTGCCGCCACATTTTCTACTTCTATTTGCCAGTTATCAATAGGTGTAGTTGCCATGATCTTGACTAGCCTGGATATGAATTAGATACACTGTTCTAGAGCGTCTAGAAAACTCTGCTGAAATTTTAAGGAGCTGTCCAAGTGCTGAACCTGAATCTATTTCAGGTACACAGTTTAGCATTATGGACATCTCGTTTAAATTTCAGACTAAAAACCAAAAACCCCACTGACATATATCATATGCAACTACTGATGATAACACTTGCAGCAGGTACATGACTGAGTACATAAGAAGGGTTGTGTTGGAAAATACTAAAGATGTGTGTGTAGTCCAACATCTACTTCCACATTGTGCTTTAGCCTTTTAATATATCTCTGTATTCTAGCTTTTAGCCTAGATTCTAACTATTTTAATGTATTATGCTTTTATGAGACTGTACCCCCATTCTCCTCATACTGGTCTATGACCGTAATAAAGATTTGTTTGTTTGGATACTTAGCCAGTATATAGAAAGAAAAAGATATTTGCAAAAACAAAACTTATAAACATTTTTAAAGCTGCCCTGAATCAGATCAGAGAGCTTCTCAAACTCTGCTCCTCTATGTGTTTTGGACTTCAGCTCCCAAAAATCCCAGCCAGCTTATCAGCTGTTAGGAATAATGGGAGCTGAAGTCCAAAACATCTGGAGGAGCAGAGCTTGAGAATAACTGGCACTTGTGCCAGATTAATGACTGAAAGCATTGCTTCTGCTGTGGACATGAACGCATGTAACGTGGACCATCAATAGTGGGTTCAAGGTGAATTCACTTTATTTGGCTCATGTAGACACAGTCTTAGATCCAGAGTGGGTTCACTGCCCTACTGACATTGAAATCATGAGCTGTTACTGCACTCTTGCAAAGTTGCACTAAACTGCTGCTGATTTTTGTGATATTTAAATGAGAAGAAGAAAATGGTGTGAAACTTTTAACACAACACAATTTAAAATTTTTAGTGCAAAATGTTAAAACATAGTTAACCAAATCTCTGCTTCAAAAATTGTTAAAATATTGGCAAGTTTAAAGCAGTTTTCATAACACATTTAGAACATAGTAAAATAGAAACACCACAAAAAGCACGATCGCCATTACTATTGTACCAGTAGGTCAATATCCTTCAAAAGATTACAACTGAGTTTGTTTCACTATACAAAGCATTTGCATAGCTAAGATTATTTTGGAGCTGGGTCTGATTGCAAATGCATGCATTTGGTGACGTCACCCATGGGTCTCCTTCAGCATTAGAGTTTCGAGCGTTTCCATCTTGCAGTCAGTGCATTCATTTTGGGATTATTTCCTTCTGTTCTCAATGGCAATTTTCCAAGCAAAATCTCATTTGATTGTGTTCAGTCTCTGCTTCTAATCTTTTCTATTCCCTATGGATGATTTATCGCGCCTGACTGGTACTGCCCTTGGTGACGGAAGCTGATAACTGTTGATTTGCTTTGAGAAAGGGTGACATTTTTGTCTCCGGGTGTGGAAGTCTGTGTACCTACACATTTCCATTTGTCATATACATGTATGTATTGGATTTCTGTGCTGTCTTTCTTGCCCTCACAGTGACTCACAACAATTTATTACAATTTTACAACTAATAGGACTAGCTGTAAGTGGAATTGGGTATGCTATTTTTAGCTGCGAGAAGCCAGAAATAATAGAATCAATAGATGCAAAATAGAAATAATTCAGTAAAGAGGCACTCCAACTTCTTTTCAAAATATGCTTGTTGCTGGAAGAATGATTAAGAGATAGAAAAGTGGGGAAAGTTCCAAAAATATGACCATACAATACTTACAAATCTTCCTGTAAATGCATTAGGTTTCCTGCATTTCGTTTAGCTCTTATTTTGTACTTCTTGATTTTGACTTGCTGCTGATCCTTTTGGATTGAGATCCATGCTTCCCAGTTACTATTTTTTCAAATGATATTCATTCTAAATAACTTTTAAAAGCCCATGACAATTTCTTAACTATTTATAACATAATTTATCTGTTCAACATTTTTCTTGTTTATTAATAATTGGTTGATAAGTGTGAATCTGGGATTGGTAAGTTTAAGTAAATAAGACACATTATATCTAGTGAAAATGTAATGTGGAATTTAATCACTGAGATATGTATTACTCTATTTGTGTTACCAAATAATTAATAAAAAACTTTTAAAAACTTTAAAAATATTTTACTTGTTTATTGATTTAATCGATAAAACTCTACCACGTTCACTTTTCTGATTTATATATCTATATATATCTATATATATATAAAAGAGTGATGGCATCAGGGCAGTGGACAAAACAAAAAAACTACAGGCCCTCCAACCTCGAAATTTGACAACACAACCCATCATCCACGGCTCTAGGTTGATACAACAAAAAGAAAAGAAAAATAAAGTCCTAATTAAAGGGAGAGCAATAATTGTTTTTATCCAATTGCTGCCAGTTACAAGGCTAAGTTCTGCCCACTTGGTCTCCTGGCAACATACTCAGCCCAGGGGACAGGCACAGTTAGGCCTCACTTAGGCCTCTTCCACAGATTATCTAATTTGCACTGGATTATATGGCAGTGTAGACTCAAGGCCCTTCCACACAGCTATATAACCCATTTATAATCTTATATTATCTGCTTGGCATTGGAATATCTTGACTCCACACTGCCATATAATCCACTTCAGTGTGCATTTTATACAGCTGTGAAGATGGGGCCTCATATAATCCGGTTCTAAACAGATAATATAAGATTATAAATATACAGAAGAGTCTCACTTGTCCAACATAAACAGGCTGGCAGAACGTTGGATAAATGAATATGTTGGATAATAAGAAGGGATTCAGAAAAAGCCTATTAAACATCAAATTAGGTAATGATTATACAAATTAAGCACCAAACATCATGTTATACAACAAATTGGACAGAAAAAGTAGTTCCATGTACAGTAATGCTATGTATTAATTACTGTATTTACAAATTTAGCACCAAAATATCACAATGAATTTAAAACATTGACTACAAAAACATTGACTACTAAAAGGCAGACTGCATTGGATAATCCAGAACACTGGATAAGTGAATGTTGGATAAGTGAGATTCTACTGTAATATGAAATAATTACTGTGGTAATCCAGTCCAACCCAATTCTGCCACGGAGGACACAATCCAAGCACGCCCAACAGATGGCCACCCAGCCTCTCAATAATAATAATTTTGAGGTTGGAGGGCCTGTAGTTTTGTTGTTTTGTCCGCTGCCCTGATGCCATCACTCTTTTATATATATAGATATGTTATTATTTGATATTATGATTTAGTTTTCACATATATACTTGGCATTGAATTTTGCCATTTAATATGTTGTATACTTTGAGTTTCCAGGTGGGAAAAGCTGTATATAAATACAGTAAATAGAAATAAATAATAACAGGCTTTTTTGTCCATATAAAGTTAAAAAAAAATGAAATTTACTTTATCATTTAGCAATGGTAGAATTGGGATATAGGAAGCGAGGGCTTATGCCAAAAAGTAAATTTTGTTGTGGGGCATAGATTTGCAATGCTTTTTAATGTAAGTTTTTAAAGAACACATTCTAGAACCTTAGTCTTTTTATTTTGTTGGCTCTTTGGTGTTCGTTGTCTTGAAGTTTTTAATCAATTAGCCTTTTGGGCTTTTTTAAGACAGATTTTGGATGGCACAGAATTACAGTACAGTATGATTACTGGAAATCCCAGGTTTCCAAAGGATGCAGCCAGGGCAACAAAAGCAGAATCTAGAAAGTAGGGACAGAGTTTTGTGGGGTGAAAGCATACCCTTCAATAGTCCGATTTGACCACTGTCTAGTCTTGATTCAGCCATGTAATTTTTTTCAGCTGATTTTGACATTTCAATGTTTCTCTCTCTCCTAATTTTCTCCTTTTTGTGGTTTATTTGTTCAGTCGCTTCCGACTCTTCATGACCTCATGGACCAGCCCATGCCAGAGCTTCCTGTTGGCCGTGGTCACCCCAGTTCCTTCAAGGTCAAGCCAGTCACTTCAAGGATACCATTCATCCATCTTGCCCTTGGTTGGCCCCTCTTCCTTTTTCCTTCCAATTCCTCCAGCATCATTCTTTTCACCAAGCTTTCCTGTCTTCTCATTATGTGACCAAAGTACTTCATCTTTGCCTCTAATATCCTTCCCTCCAGTGAGCAGCTGGGAATTATTTCCTGGAGTATGGACTGGTTGGATCTTCTTGCGGTCCAAAGCACTATCAGAATTTTCCTCCAACATCACAGTTGAAAAGTGTCTATCTTCCTTCGTTCAGCCTTCCTTATGGTCCAGCTCTCGCATCCATAGGTTACTATGGGGAATACCATTGCTAATTTTCTCCTTCATGTGTTACAAATTTAGTTCAAAGTGGAAAAAAGTAGCTTACTTGTATTCACTTAACTTACTGGGAGGAGAGGACAAAAAGTGATGGAATCTTGCCCTTTCCAGTAGACCAGTGATTCTCAACTTGTGGGTCCCCAGATGTTTTGGCCTTCAACTCCCAAAAATGCTAACAACTGCTAAACTGGCTGGGATTTCTGGGAGTTGTAAGCCAAAATACTTGGGGACCCACATGCTGATAACCACTGCAGTAGACTCAGGCAAAAGCAAACAGCTGCAAGCTCTCCTATCTTGTCTGTTCTTCCTCTTTGATAACCTTTGGCACATTGACCACATTCTGATGTTGTTTGGCTCTTTGTGTTCCATCTTTTATCTGTGAAGACTTGAAGAGAATGGTGAAAGGGGCCTTGGATAAATCAGCCCTTCAGACAAAGAATGGCTTCAAACAAGAAGCCTTTATTCTGACAGCCCTACAAACAGAAGACTTCCCTGTGCAAAGCTGGGCACATGGCTGCCCTAGGAGTCATTCAAATAAGAAGGGGAAACACACATATATATATCTCAAGATGACACAAAGTGGACTTCCTGCCATGCTGCTTTTCTTACCCTCTCCCCACCCTACTTCCTGAAGAAAGGAAAAGTTGAGAATTGACAGCCAAACTTGGCCATAGGCCAGGGATGGCCTTCTCATGCGCAAGACATTCTTAGAATTTATTTAAAGCAGCAAGACGAGAGGACAGTTCAGAGCACTGGATTAATTCGACTTTCTCCCTCTCCCTTCCTTTCTCTCTCTCTCTTTATTACGAAAATAAAAGAGACTTTGAAATATTAAGAGATAGTGGGATTAGAGCCCTCTCCTGCTAGCCCCAGTATTTCCTCCCCTATTAATTTCCACTTGATTAGAATTCTTTTTGAAGTATTTAAATATGGACAATAGGAAAAGGGGAGGGTGAAGTTATTGAATATCAGTTAAACTGTATTAATATAAGCTCAGTTCCTGCTTTTATATAGATACTTCATATATATGTATAGTCTCCACTAGGAATAAAGTAGACCTAACCCTCCTTCTCTACCTCAAGTAATTATGATTTTTTTTATAAAAAAAGAAGTAGGGGGAGGCTATAATGAAACTCTTAAACTTTAATAGCCCATTTATAAATCCTTGGCTTAAAATTTAAATGCCCTTTTTAAAAAAAACTTTTGGAACTGTGGAAATTTGATTTTTGTCCACTTTTTCAAAAATTTTACATAAGAGGCACATTTCTAATGTTAAACTTGTGAAGCAGGGAGCATTACACAAATTCTCACCCCTTGCCATGATGGGAAATTCGAAGCCAAGAGGTTATCAAGGAGTTTTAATGGGCATCTGTTTGTACAAGGGAAGGGGTTGGAGCATCCACATCTTCATTGAGCATGAGTGTGATTGGGAGAAATTGTGGGCCAGAGAAACTGGACTAGTATCTCTTTCTATTGTGAAGAGCCTATGATCCAGGGTCACAAGGCTTTTCCTTTTTAATGAAAGCTAAAGCTGTTGCAAGATACAGAAGTTAAATCACAGGTCTACTTTCTGTCCCTTCCCTTCTTCTCCTTTTCTGACAGACAGCAATATAGTCTGCCTTGTCACTGCCATTTTGCACGTCCTGACTCATCATCTGCTGTGCGCCAAGCCATTCTTTGCCAGGCTTTATTTATAAATCAGCCCTTTTAATAAACCAGATTTAGATATCCCCGTTTAGTTTCATAAATCCTTTCCCAAAGAGAGAAAGAGAGGGAGAAGGGGCTAAGAACAGGGTTTTGATTTACAAGCCGTGACTTTTAGCATCAGATGTAACTACCTGACTGACTTCTGAAACATTCGATTGGCTTACAAGTCAGGAAATAGATTTACAAATCCTAAAACAGATTTACAAATCCCACCACATAATCACAAGTCATGCCAATAAGTCCCAAGTGAAATAAATAAATAAATAAATAAATAAATAAGAAGGTGTTCATTACAAATCTCTTCTTTCCATTTGGAATATAACAGCCTGATTTATGTGTGGAAACTCTGAGGCCTTGTCAAACATTATGACAGGCTTTTATAGATCCAACGCTCACATTTTAATGCCAAATTCTGATCTATAAATCTTGATCGGCTTTTCTGTATCTGATTTCCAGCAAACACTAACATCACTACCCTGCTAATGCTCTGATTTACAAATGAGCTCTGTAGGCATCCTATGAGACTCATCCATGTTTCAAGATACTGCTGAAACTGTTTATGTGTTACGAAGAAGTTAAATTTGAGCAGAACTAAAACACACTGACAAGGAAGCCATCCACTACCACGTTGTTTTCATCTCTGGGCAAAATACCAAGTTTTGGTTATGACCTGTAAAGCCCTACATGGTTTAGGGACAGGTTATCTCTACAGAATTGCCTTCTCCCGTACAATCCACTGAGATACTGAGGTCTTTTGGGAGACTTTTTTCAACTAGCTGGAACCCAACTGGCAACCAACACCCAGAGGACCTTTTCATCAGCTTCACCAAGACTCTGTTATGACCTGTGTCCTATTTTGCTCCAGAAACAGTCTTCCAACATGAGCAAAGATAACAAAAAGTTTTACTTCAGCAAAATAATAATAATAATAATAATAATAATAATAATAATAATAATAATAATGCAAACAGCAGTAAAGGAAACAGAAGGTAAAGTTCAAAAGCAATGCAACTCTTACAGCAGAAATGAAACAAACGTTTTTGGCACAAGTCTTCACAGCAGACAGGAGCAAGAGTCTTTGGCAAATAGGGTTTACAATATACAGGAACAAGAGTCTGTGGCAAGAAGTCTTTTGCAAAGCCAGCATTGGAGCAGCAGCATGGAGACCGGAACACAAACACACCAAGTAGGTTGGTTGCTGCCAGCACTGACTACTGACTTTGCTGCTAATCTATAGCCCTGAGCTCCCAGCACAGATATTCCTAGGATGAGGTCTGATTGCTCAGCATTTTTCCGTGATTCTAGCTGACCTTCTCCTTTCTTCTTTTGCCCTTCACGCTCTAAAAATGTAGGGACTTGTAGTATGTCCTCCTCACCTTCTGCTTTCTCAACACTTGGCCCCAAATCCCCAAGTGCTACCTCTTCAGCCTCCTGTTCTATCTCCTCCTCAGAAGTAAAAGAGCATTCCACAACAACCTACTAGGAGAGCTTCAATAGCAAAATCAGCTGTTGGAATTTGAGACACAATTAAAGGCCTATCTCTTCCGGCAGGCCTACACAGTCCATTCTAAACTATGAATCTTAATTTTATATGTTATATGTATTTTAATATATGTATTTAATGACATCATGTTTTATCTATTTTAACTCCTTGAGCCATTAGGAGAGGCAGGTAACAAGTAAAATGTATTATTACTATTATATTATCTCATGTAGCAATATATATTGGGCCAGCCCTGGACTGATAATGCAACTCTGCCAAGGAAATAGAAACTATATTTGGAGGCAGCCGGTGCATATGATTCAGATACCCTCATTTTCTTCTCTTGCCATGAAATAAGGGCCATACAAGATGTACTAGTATGGTAATTTTGTAAATGCAGCAAAAGTGGATCTTCTCCCTCACCCAATAGCAACCAGAAGGAAGACTGCACAGCCTTGAGACCATAAGAATGTGGGGGGGGGGGGGGTATAAAAGGGAAGTTTATTTTCCCTGCTTTCCTGCAGTGGTTCTGATTAAATTCACTCTCTGAAGCTGCTGCTTGTTTTTCTAAGGGAAGCTTATATTCTAAGAGTGTTTCATATGCTATTTCTATTAGGACCTTAGCAAAGTTGAACTCCCCTTCCCTGTGGTTTGTCATATTCGAGAGATGATGGGGTATCCTGGCCCTGGTTTTGATCAATATTGTATAAATGAACTGAATAACAAAACAAAGAACATATGCAGATAGGCTCCAAACTAAAATGTGTAGAAGTCAGAATCCAGATGCAAGTTGACCTTAATATACATATTAAGATACTCAGCCAAAATGAATAAAATAATTTCATCAATGATAAAAGTAAATTTGGGAAAGAAAAATAACATGCATAAATATGGGCTGGGTGACACATGGTTTGACAGTAGTATATGTTTAAAGGATCTAGACATCTTGGTAAATCACAAGCTTAATTATGAATTAACAGTGAAGGCTGCATCAACAGAACAAAAATGTCCAGATCAGGGGACATTACAATAACATTCTATTCTGCTTTGGTCAGATCTCGCCTTGAATCCTGTGTTCAGTTTTGGGCATTACAGTTTAAAAGGATATTGACAAGTTGGAAAGTGTCCAAAGAAGGATGAGCAAGTTAGTTAGAATCCAAACACTATGAGTTCCAGAGAAGTAGTTGACAGATTTAGCCGGAAAAAGAAAAGACTGAGAGGTGATGTGATAGCCATTAGGGCTGTGCGATTGATTTTAAAAATGTTTTAAAAGGCATTACAAAATTGGGTGCCAGTATTTCATTACTAAAGTATCGTTAGTAAAAAAAAAATGTTACTATTACGATAGTAATGAAATTTTGTTACTATTTCATTAAAGTAATTGCATGCGTGAGGAAGCTTTTGGTACTCCTTTCTCCTTCATTTTAGAGCAATTGGAGCAAAACTTCCTACAGTGGTAGAACACGTTCAGTGTTGTTACCCATCCAAGTTTCAGACGAGATCACGCGTGTTCAGGGTGGTATAGCCGTAGATCTATTCAAAGCTATGATTCTTACAGGGAAGGCAGTAATAGCTTGAGGTTGGAGAGATGAAAAAAGGTGGAATATGGTGAATTGGAATAATTATTAGTTTGACCAGGTCCAATCAGAAATTATTGCAAATGTAACCTCTGAGGATAAGAAGGAAGATAAAATGAGGAAAATTAAAGAGAAATGGACAATATACTCGGATTTGATAAAAAGAGGCGAAGCCAATATAACTATTGTACAGAAATGGGAAAAGCTGTGCTCATGGATGGAGTTAAAATTCTAATGGAATTGTGGTATGGGGTAGGGATGGGGGGAGGGGAGGGGAGGGGGGAGGGAAAGGGATAAAAGAATGAATAGAATGATGATATATTAGATATGTGAATAGACAATATAGAAGGGAAGAGGGTAGAGAAATGTGATAATAGATAAGCGATGTGTAGGTATGAACGTTTGTATTAAACGTATAATATACTCACAACATGAAATATAAGATAATATCAATTAAAATATATTTAAAAAGAAAAAAGAAAAAAAACCACCCAAGTTTCAGAACATTTCACTCGTCTTTTGATTTTTGGGGAATTTGTTTGGGTTTTACCAAAAATCTTTTTTAAATTACAAACTACAAGAGCTATGTCCTGGAAGTTCTCTACAATCACACAAAATAACCAGGGCACAATTTCCCCCAAGTTTCTTAAAGATTAACACAACTTTTTTAGCTGCTATGGCTTGCTGGAGTGAGGTGGGGCCAGGCGGGTTAGTGTAGTGTGGGGTTGTGGACACACTTGAAAGACAGGACACACCACTGCAAGCAAGCCCATCAAGGAGGCCCAGAGTTAAAGAAGTGGTTGTGTTTTTTGTTTTTTGCTGTATTATGTACACAGAGATCATACTAGCTCTAGAAAAGGCAACTAAGGCAACTTGTGCCAGAGTAAAACAAGTGGTTGTGTGCTTTTTTTTTTTTTTTTTTTTTGCTGTATTATGCACACAGAAAATTCTGCCAAGGCAAGATGTGGCTCGATGAAAAAAATTGTTGTGTGCTTTTTGGCGCTATGCTCACACAACACAGAGAGAGCAATGTAGCCCATGCCGTAATCCTCAAAGATTCCCTAAAATGCAGCAAAAACATGAGTCGTGATGCAAAAGGCACCCACTCACCCCAAAAAGAATAAGCAAGCCCCTGCTTGCCAGTCTCAGTGTCTTTACAGAGTGCAAAACTTCTCTCTCTTCTTTCCCCAGTGCGAAGAGTCAGCCTCAGCTACAGTAAGCTATTAGCTATAAGCTAGGTAGCAGCTAATGGACTCTCCTTCTCTCTCTTCTCCGGTGCAACTCTGTGCCCTATGGCTGCCTGCCTGCCTGCCAGTGCCTGCCTGGAAAGCTAACCCAGCATGGATCTCCTCTCTCTTTCCCTTCCCAAGTGCAAGTGGAGAGTGCAGCAAGGCGCTGAGGAATTTAAAGAGCAATGGCCACGGCTCTGGCTCCAACTCCTCTCCCGCAACACTGACTGGCTGAGAGGCATGGCAAGACGTTTGGCTTTGCCTCCTGGTAGTGTCTGGTAGCTTTGTGAATTAAAACTGTGTCACAGAGAGTTACGACATTTACACAGCTTACAAAAAAAACTCGGCTAAAGTTTTTATTCTTTACTTTTTGGTGCAGACAACACCAGCGCATCGGATATTGCATTGTAAATATGAATCTAACGCATTTGATCTGACTTGTGCTGAGTTATAAAAATTTTGCATCTTCAAATATCTGGCTATCTCATCAAAGGTGTTCTCAGCTTGTTTTCTCCTGCTCCAAGGGTGGAGAAAAAGATTCAAATTACAAGGAAGAAGATTCAACCTATGTTTTAGGAAGCATTTCCTGGTGGCAAGAGGTGTTTGTCAGTGAGACAAATTACTTCATAAATAAGTTGCATTTTCTTCATTGAAGGACTTTAAAAAGAGATTGAATACCTACCTCTCAAGTGTATTTCAACGGTGAATTCTTGCATGAGCATACAGTTGGACTAGATAGCCTTTGGAGTTCCCTCCACTTCTGTGATTCTGTGATTACTTTAGCTCTCCTGGTCACCAGCCATAATTGCTGGGCAATTCTGGGAATTGTGCTCCAAAAGGGTTTTATCCCAAGCTTTGCTCTTTTAACATTACCCAAATTCTATATTTCTTACCTGTCTGCATTGTATAGCTATTGTAAAGGTGTTTTGCTGTGAATATATACATTAGGTGAATCTATAACAAAATCAGGAGCTCAGCTGCCTGTAGAAACCATTCTGGTAGGCGGAATATTTTTCAACTCATGGCCCATTCAAATATTTCAGCTTCATCATCTGCTGACTGCCATATTACATGACAGTATGCATGTGTAAATGAGTCTCCACAGACAGATATCAGAAATACGTTGTCACCTTTTGATATATGAACAGGTCCTTCATCTAGTAGGACGTACTGTTGGCATAAAGTTGTCTAAAAAATAACTTTTCCAAGAAACGAGTCACAATGCCCTGCATTCCCTCCATCATTTCCCTTACCCATTTGGAAGCAGCCACAACCACACCTTCCACACCACAGGAACATTTTGAAAATGTTCACTTTGCACCTAAAATAAATTCTGCAAAGCAATTATCTGCAGATCTGTTACCATACTATTAATTCTAGAATGAGAATTTGAGTTTGGAAACGGAGAATACAAAGACACCCACCCACACAGAGAGCAAAAAAGCAGTGGCAGTTTTGGCTTTCCACCCCCATATTCCCTGGAGAATGATGTTGCCTTACTCCCACCTGCCACCTAGTAGGTCCATGGTGAGACAGCTTGCTGCTAATCTAATGAGCAGATTTTCCATGGAGCCATGTGTTTGCAGGGTCTGCTGTTCTGCAACCACCAGTGGATCAAAGAGTAGCTGAGGAGGCTTTAATTCCTGAATGAGGAAAGTTGATTTCGATAACATGCACCATACCTATTCTTAGCAGCACAGTAACTCATGGTATAGCGCTGATTCACTCATGGAAAATTTAATCATCTGGTTCAGGAATTTAGATGGAGCTCATCAATTTCTGCTTTGCAACATTCCTATGTGAGCACAGCTAGCATCCCCTCCCCTCCTCTCTGAACCAATTGCATTTCCCTTCATAGGGGGTATAAGATAAAAGTAGGAGGGTTGAATTCGTATCTTTTTCTTTCTTTCTAATAAGTATCTCTTATCTGCCTGTCCTCTCCCAATATTATATTTGCCTATTTCCACTCTATATTATGACTGGTAATGCTATTCTCCAAAGCATCCCTGGAAATCAACAAAAATGGTAATTTATATAGCTATTAGTATCTCTATCCATTTGTCCATTCTTCCATATAAACACACACATATACACAGTCTAAAGATGCTTCAAGTCTTTTTAGGAAAAAGAATGTACCATTACTGGTTGAATATGCCTTCTCCAAAATGCTTGGGATCAGAAGTGGTTTCAATTTTGAAATACCTGTATTTACATATACCTACATAATGTCCCTGGTGGTGGCACAGTGTGTTAAAGCGCTGAGCTGCTGAACTTGCAGACCGAAAGGTCCCAGGTTCAAATCCCGGGAGCGGAATGAGCGCCCGCTGTTAGCCCCTGCTCCTGCCAACCTAGCAGTTCAAAAACATGCAAATGTGAGTAGATAAATAAGTACCGCTCTGGTGGAAAGGTAACTGCGCTCCATGCAGTCATGCCAGCCACATGGCCTTGGAGGTGTCTATGGACAATGCCGGCTCTTCAGCTTAGAAATTGAGTTGAGCACCAACCCCCAGAGTCGGTCACGACTAGACTTAACGTCAGGGGAAAACCTTTACCTTTTATGTAATGCCCATAATGGGATATTCTGAAGATGAGACTCAAAGAAATTAATATTTGTTTTATATACTCTTTATACCAATGGGTCTCAACATGGGGTCCCCAGATGTTTTTGGCCTACAATTCCCAGAAATCCCAGCCAGTTTATCAGCTGTTAGGATTTCTGGGAGTTGAAGGCCAAAAACGTCTGGGGACCCCAGGTTGAGAAACACTGCTTTATAGACAAAGCCTATCTAAGCATGTAGCAAGTTGGTGTACATTGGTCAATAAGAAAGCAAAGATGTTACTATCTCAGCCACCCACATGCACAATTTCAGATTATTTCAGATTTTGGAATTGAAGAAAAGTGATGCTCAGCCTGTATTAGTGGTAGGAATAGTAACAGCAGAAGCAACATCAAGTATCCCTTCAAACATTTCACAGCTATAACTAGAACACATGTGACCAATCAACTTCAGAGTGTGAGCAAGGTAGCAAAGGTTGTTAATAAGGAAGAAAACACAAGCTAGGAAATACTGCAGCAGTTTGCTTTGGTCTGAGTCTGCCGGGAAGAGCAATATTCTGCCCACCCTTCCTGCTGAATTAACTGAATGCAAGCAACCTTTGCATTTTGAACTCAGCTTGCAGAAATCAGATGAGGACAAAGAGTGAAAGTGGGAGAAGCAATGAGAAACTGGAATGTTTTAAAAGCAGCTGGGAAAGTGGGACAACAGGGGATTAATTAGTACGGTCCTACAAATCTGGAACAGTTGGGATGGATGGAATAACAGCAGTAGCAGCACAAAAATGCAACACTGGCTGAAGACAATTTTGGAGCTGAAGCAGGGCAGCAAGTGGAGAGCACCATACTAAAGTTGAGGTTCACTACACCCAAAGCCTACCAAGTTACTTTAGATCTGAAGCAGAAAATCCCACAAGCATTGAAACTCCAATCAGAGCTTGGAAATGCTCTTCCCGTAGGTGGCAAGGCCAGGGGCTCTGTTGACTGGAGGATTCTGGAAGATAAAGAGTCATTTATTCAAGTTTTGCATACAGTAATAATACATTAGGCAAAGGTTAAAGTTTTCCCCTGACATTAAATCTAGTTGTGTCTGACTTTGGGTGTTGGTGCTCATCGCCATTTCTAAGCCAAAGAGCCGGCATTATCCGTAGACACATCCATGGCCTGCATGACTGCATGGAGTGCCGTTACCTTCCCGCCGGAGCTGTTCCTATTGATCTACTCAGATTTGCATGCTTTCAAATAGCTAGGTTGGCAGAAGCTGGGCCTAACAGCAGGTGCTCACTCTGCTCCATGGATTGGTCAGCAAGTTCAGCACCTCAGCAATTTAACCCGATGCGCCACGCGGGTTACATTAAATAAATACATTAAATTTAATACATTAAATGTAATACATTAAATAACAACAAATGTAGTGTTCCTTCTAGATATTCAAAGTTGTCTTCCTCTTTTCTACAGTATCGCTGGCCCTGTACAGAAGGTAGATCATAAGCTGCCTGAAGATTACCTGGGTTGGACTGGTTGCTGCGCTTCTTACATATAGAGAAAAGCTGGGAACTGTAGACTGATATACTAAGACCTTCTTTAGTTCTTAAGCAAGAGCGATGAATAGACCCGATTTATCCCTCAACTGTGAAGAGATCCTGAGTGTGCACTCTTCCTACGTGCATTCATAATACGCTGATGAGCCACAGAATGGAATTCTGGTTCCAAAATTGAAAAAACGCCAAGCCTGTATATGGATGTAAACTGAAGGCAGGCCACCCAGATCCCAAAAGGCTGGTAGTATATCAAAACCCTTCCTATTTATCTGCGTGAATGAGAAGGAGGGGGAGGGAGGGAGGGAGAAGGAGAGTTAGCTATTAAGGATCCCACATAGCCACAGGCAAATTCTTTCCTCGCCTCCTTTTGGAGGCCTATTTTTTAAGCAGAGATTGCTCTAGCGGTTCAAGGTGCTATCGAGCACCAACCGGGGGACAATTACAAGGCTCCAGTTGGAGTGTCTGAGGCGATGCTTGCATCTGATAAGGTTGAAGGGGAATAATGGGAAGGAGGGAAAAGATAATGGGTTGCTGAATGGATGGGATGAGGTATCATTGCCAAAGTGCCTGGAGACAGAAGCAACTGCTAATGCAAGCAGGGATTTCTCTCTCTCTCTGCTTCCCCCATTTCTTTTCTATTTTCCTTGCATAAGAGAATATATATATATATATATATATATATATATATATATATATATGCACATGCGCTTAAAATATTATTCTTTTTCTAGCTCCAAGCTACTGTACTAATAGTATTTGCCAATAAGTTTGCTAGCAGAAGGGAGACCCCTGGATGGTCCTCTCTCCCTTAACACCCTTTGAGCAAATAGATAGTAGACCTCCCCTCCCATCCTCTTTTTCATCTTTCCTTCCTTCCTTTTATCATTTCTAAGTTTCAAAAGAAAGTACAGAAGGGACAAATGAATGGCAGAAGAAGACTTTGTCCAAAATATATTTGCTTTGTCGGGGTCAATTCAAACAGGTAATGGGTTCCTGAGCTTGGAAAAGGCTTCCCTAAATTCACTAGGCTGCATGGCCAGTGGCCAAACCAACCAGGAAATTCTGGACATAAAAATAACCTATTCCCCAAGTTTAATTTCTAGTAAACAGGCAAGGCAATAGAATGGGAGGAACATCAGTTGGTAGCCTTTTGATGTTGATTGATTAGTTGGTTGAATGAATGAATTTATATCTCACTGTTGCCCCATAATGGGAGTTGTCCTGCCCTTCCTGGTACCTTCAAGATGTTTGGATTACAATTTACAAAAAGCCTAGTAAACATCTATCTATGGAGGGGTAGAAGTGCCCTCATAGATAACTCGCCTCTTATTTATTATTATTATTTATTTATTTACCCTATTTATACCCCGCCTTTCTCTACCTTGAAAGGGACTCACTTACATGTGGCAATTGTTCAATGCCTTAATGCATACAAAATTAAGCTTAAAATTAGATCAAATTAAACATTAATACATATTAACATTTAAAAACATTACATTCAATATTTAAATCACGCTATCCAAAAATCATAGTCTTAAGGCCATTCCGTAGTCATTGCACATGTGCTGATTCCATTACTGCATCAAGCTGTTCTCCAAAAACCTGGTATCAAAGCCAGGTTTTACTTTCCTTCTGGAGGCCAGGAGGGAGGGGGTTGATCTAATGCCACTAGGGAGGGAGTTCCACAACCAAGGGGCCACCGCTGAGAAGGCCTTGTCTCTCGTTGTGATGACTCATGGGCCATGTAGTCCCGTTCCTAGTACTATTGTGGCTGATGAAGAGGAAAACTTGGGTTTCCAACCGTTTCAGCCAGAATTGGAGCCCTTGCACCTGCAATATGTTTGGCCACAGGAAGTCAGCCAAACAAGCCTTGAGCAGAAATCTCCCCCATTTTCTCGCCGGGATTATTATAATCAAGATAGAAGCGCTCGGGAGGCGACTCGCAGGAGCGCCAGGATAGCTGCCAGACAATTAGCTGATTAAGTCTGTTTCCCTTGGGAAACTCTAAGGAGTCTTGCATCTGGACACAGTATAGGTTTCGTTTCTTGTTCCCCAGGGAAAGTGTTCCTTGGCGGGAAAACAAGATCCTATATAGGTGTTTGCCCGCAAAGAAATCTTTGCGGAGTCAATTCGTCACCTTGTGGAGTGAGATCGTGTGTGGACTACGCTACTCCAGTCCCTTGCCTCCAGGACCAAGTTCCAAGCCTTGTTTCACGGACCTTGTTCTAGCATCAAGCTTTCCTTGTTTTCACGGACCTCGCCACGGACCTTGTTCTTGCTTTTTGTCTCTTATTGCCACGTATCAAACCTTGTTTGCCAAGAATCTAGGTTGCTTCCAACCTTGTTGTCAAGCTCCATTGGACTAAAGGACCCTGTCATTTCCCCACACTTTGCTTGGCAAGTGTGTGTTTCGGTTATTGGATTATAACTTTGGACTCTAATATCACATATTGGACATTGTTTTCCTGGACTATATTTGACCTTTCCTGAAAGGTCTACTTCTGAACTATATTCTTCATTTGTTTTTATTGACTTTATATATTCCTTTAATAAAGATATTAGATAGATTCTGGTCTCTGCGCATGGTTATTGGTGCTCTGCAGCCTGGGTCCTGACACTCGTTCCCGCCAGTCATGCTTGCGAAGCAGGTGGGACTGAGAGTAGGCCTTCCCAGAAGATCTTGATCATCATTAAATATTTCTTGCATGTAATTCACCTTTCTTTGACAAAAGCAAGCTTATGAAGATAGATATTTCTTGCAAAGTTGAGATATGTACACCAAGATTCTGTGCCTATACTTTTAAATGCCCCAAGGCTATTGTGGAGAGTGTAGTCACAATGGCACCTCAGTCCTTTGCTCACCCACCTGCTCTTCTACATCAGGATGAAATAAAAATCCTGCTGTCCACCAAGTGGAAGATGATGGTGGGCAAGATAACCCTTGGGTAAACAAACAGAGAGTATCAGGGCTACGTATTACCCCCTGAAAAGGGAAGACCTCACACTTTAAGTAAATATGGTACAGATGCCAAAATAATCAGAGTGTGACCACATGGCTGTTCATACAAGAGAAAGGAGAAACATCTAGGCAATTAGAGTGGATTCCTTTTTTAAAAATTGTATACTTAAAATAAAAGGCTACTTGGGAAAGCAACACAGTCCATGTATCCAGGTTCTACCCAGAATGCTTAGGTCGTCCAAGTGCCTTTCATCCAAGCTCAGCCAGTTCCTTTTTTGAAAAGAAAAAAGAAAAAACCCAAGAAAAGTTGATTTTCTTTCCAAGCCTTGAAAGTGAATCTATAGAAGACAGCTTGTAAGTAACTGAAGAAAGTGTTTACTCAGTGAATTAGTTCAGCTTCCATTGTGTGCAGTGGATTAGGGCCACAGCAGTGGATCAAGCTCCCATTTCAAGCTGGAGTGGAGCACTATTAGCTACCTCCAGGGCAGGACTAATTATCATAGAGCTTAGGCCATTAAAGGGCTTTAACTACCAATGCTCTCTCTTCCCAGGCCTGGATTAACTCTTTGCCTAAGGCAAACTTCCTAGATAACCATTCTTCCTAATGGACTGCTTTGATTTTTTTTACTCTCCCTTCTTTTGCCTTTGGACTTGGCCTTATTCTTGGGTCTCACACAATATAAATCAGAGCTTCACTCCTGTACTGGCAACACGTTAAGAAGCTTTCAAGGGCATTCTTATTCCCCTGTAGTTAACAATATCACCCCCAAAAGCAATCATGAAGGAGTTTTGCCTTTGCTTTACTTTTTTTAAAACAAAGCCATGGCTGCACACTTAGTGGCTCCATATGAAGGGCTATGGCTGGCTGAAGGGACAACACAGATCGACAGGGTGAAACATCACAACATCTCCAGACCCCTGCGGAGAGCCTCTGATCCCAAGACTGCACAGATCAAAGGAAAGAACAATTCGCAGGAGATAAACATTCCAAAATCATGTTTTTACCACCATCAAAGCCACGTGTGACACACATGGCAAGAGGTGCTGGATAAGTCAACCAACAACATGCTATATGATCACTTCCTTTTTTAAAAAAAAAGCAAATCTCTAGTGCAAGGAGTGTTAAGGGCCAAACAACATACAGGAAAAATTGGTTCACTGTAGAGTCGTATAACCTCCATGCTTCCATTGTTATTGATACTGGGTTGATCTTGTGATTGAGGCGCAAGGAACAAGGTATTCTAAAAAATGGTTTGGAGGGATACATATGTAACCCATGATCCACATTTTCCTCACCTCTGAACTCCAGCCTCTTGCTATTAGCCATTGCTGTTGTTGTGTATCTTCAAGTCATTTACAACTTATGGTGACCCTAAGGTGAAAACTATCACAGGGTTTCCTAAGCGTGTAACTCATCCTTCATCGATCAGTGGGTGTTCATGTTCAAATGGAGATTCAAACTCCAGTCTTCAGAGTCATAGTCCAGCACTCAAACCACTACACCACACAACACCTTGGGAGTTATGCATTAAAAATACTCGGCATTGGATCATAGCCATCCTTGAATGAAGCAACTGCCAGTCCAAGCAGCGTCTGTACATTGAACTGGGGGAGCCAGATCAAACCAGTTTGATAACCTGTTTCTGAGATTTTTCCCTGGCCACTGCATCCATCAACCCTGGAAAATTTAGTAAGAGTTTCTTCTAACTTATTTCATATGTAGTTGTGTATAGAGCAGGCCATTGGTATCCACTAGGATTTAGTTCCAGGACCTCCTTGTAGATCAGTGGTTCTCAGCCTGTGGGTCCCCAGGTGATTTGGCCTACAACTCCCAGAAATCCCAACCAGTTTACCAGCTGTTAAGATTTCTGGGAATTGAAGGCCAAAACATCTGAGGACCCACAGGTTGAGAACCGCTGCTATAGATAATAAAAGTCATGGGTGCTCAAGTCCCAGTATATACAATGACAGTGAAATGAGGTCCTCTATGTAAAATGACAAAATCTAAATTTGCCTTTGAGGAATTTATAAAAACTAAATAAATCAAACTGTGGAAGATGGAATCTGAGGCTAAAAAGAGACAGGATAATGCCTCCACTTATTTTTCATATCCACCTCTTCCATACTGATATTCTTTTTAAAGCAACTCCCTTCTTATATTCCTGGCATCCTCTTGCAATTTTAAAAAATCCTATTCTCTAAGAATACAATTTTATATCTATCTATCTGTCTATCCATCCATCCATATACATGATGTGGATTCAGGAGTGTACTTACAGTAAAATATGATGGCATTGTCCTACAAATAGGAATTCTCTCCTTCTAAAATGTTCCTAATGTCTAACATTGCAGCGCCTTGTGTTTTCAGTTGAGTATGTAGAAATATCATTTAGTCATCCAAAGAAAAAAGCCAGGCAAAGTTACCCAGAGAATGAGAACAGAGCAAATATAAGAAATTTGGGTGTGAATAATGTTCAATATCTCACTCTCTAGAATGCTAGAAATTGGGGACGGAAAGGAAATTTCATTTTGGGGAGCTGAGAAAGGCAATGTCCTCATTTGGCCCCCCACCTATGATTTAGCACAGCCTGCGTATGCATACCACCTGAGCTCACCATTGAACAGCCTGCTGCTCCTGAGCAGGGAAAGTGGATGTGGACAGACAGTGATCGCACAAAGCACTTCACGTGGACGAATGAAAGATAACATAAAGGAAAGAAAAGCCAAGGAAAGAAAAGAAAAGATGTCTGATTGGATCCTCACAGTGATTCATCTAGGCCCCTGAGCTCTCTTTTGAAAGATAGGTTATATATCTGGTCCCTTGTGAAACACATTAAACTGCATTATAGTCTTTCAATAGCCTACTTCCTTCATGTGAACCATTTAGATTAGACAAAACATTGCAGACAAAAAGAGGACAATCTATAGTGTTGGGGCAAATTGTGAATTTCTTTTTACAGTTTCATTTTTTTGCATTCTTTGTGCCAGTTTTCGGTTATCAGTGATGGTGTTACACCTGCAGATTTTTTGCACCACATTTCTTTCCCAGTTTTCCTGGGTCTCCCGCTGCTTCAACTGGGCCCATTATTACTCAAGGCTGGCCGACCATTTAGGCATCCTATGGGAGCATGGGTTATCTTTTGATTCCTGCTCCTTTCCCTTTATTTCTGGAATTAATTGCCTCTGTAAATGGGCACAAACAAAATCTTTGTGTTCGAGTAGAACGTCTATACAGAATCTCAGGGATGTAAATGCAATCTTTGGTCATTCTGAAGTGACCTAATTTTATCTCTTTCGGAAACCAGGCTCTTTCTTCTCCAGTTTACGCTGACTTCTTCCTCCTCTAACATGTGGAACAAATGTGTCCTTTGGACCAGGAGGAGGCAACTCAAGAGAGGTCGGCAAAAATGCTGCCGTTTGGACCCTGGGCGAGTTTTATTTTCTATTGAATCTTGATGGAAACGCATACACAGCAAGTCAGGGGCCCACCCCTTTTCCCTTTGCGCTCTTTTTCTTTCCCTCTCTCTCTCTCTTTTTTATTTCTTCCAGGAGTGCTGATGATAAGGAAAGCAATGTCTAAATCTTCTTAATGGTGTTTATGCAAGCAGTTTTGCTTAGCTGCAGTCTATGCCACCCCCCTCCCTGATCCCCTTCCCCTCCCATCTCCCTGCTAATATCGCTGCTTCATTCCTTTCCCTGTTGGCTATTACTATGGACTACAGCGAATCTAAAACTAAATAATCCCCTTAGTGTCAAGTTTTCTGGGCTGAGCAAATAAATCTAACCAAATGCATTATCTAGGTAGAGGAGGCTGTTGTAAAGGAGGGGGGAGGGAGATAAAAGCTATTTTACTTTAAGGCAAAAGAGTAAACCTCATTCATATTGTACTTTTTAAAAAGTTTTTTTTTCAAAGTAATGTTTTGAGTTTTTTGCTGGCAGGTGGGGTGCCATTTTTTTCCCTAAATTAAAATTGGAAGTTTACTCTGTATATATTTTCTTAATCAGATCAGTGGGCACATGTGCCCTTTCACATGTGGAAAACAGAACCTCGCTCATATTTTTGTCTCACATTGTACCCTTTCCCTTGCCAGTTATCACAGGGATGGAACAGCATTTCTTGGGCAAAGGTGATATGTACATGTCAATATTTCATAGAATAAAATCAGGACACTTATGTCCAAGTAGCATCAGAGTACTGCTAAGGTAGCAAATGTCATTAATGATAAATAACAGACAAACTACGAGAGACTGCAGCAGTTTGCTTTTGTGTGAGCCTACTGGGAAGGGCAAGATCCCCCCCCCCCCCCACACACACACACACACACTTTTCTTTCACACTGCTGCTGAGTGAATTTGGTGCAAACTTCTTCTGCACTTTGAACTCAGTTTTCAACAACTGGAGAGTGGAAGGAGGAAATTGGGTCATTTTAAACACAGATGGATACCAGAGGAGTAATCAAAATTGTCTCTGCCAAACAAGGACAGTTGGAGAAAGTGGTGATATTTCTGCTATTTTTTTTCTTATATTTCAGCAATCTGCATGGGTTGCATCTGAGATTCTAGTGTAGCTTTTATTCATTGGGATAATGCCACTTGACCCTGTGTTGTACATGAAAGTGATCAGGACTGCATGGGTTTTGTTTGTGATGGCTTAATTTTTCAAGAAACAGGATGTCATCAGACAGGCAGGAAGAAAGCAGAGGAAAGGGAATGAGAGTGGAGGGAACCGTCCTCCTTCATTTCCTAACATCTTTCAGTGTCTTCTGGGATGGCTTCCCATCCCACGTGGTTTCCTGTACTTTCCCCCCCTTCCTCTTCTGTTCTCCATTTAGGATTTGGGTAATACCCAACTCCTCCAAAGCCATTTCTCCATGCTGCCAAATCAGAGTCCCATGGAATCCCATTGCCTTGCATCATGTGATGGGCTCCATGGGACTCCGTTTCAGCAACAGTGAGAAGACGCAGAGAAGAATGTGTCTGATGAAGTTGATACTTGTTCTAGCATAAGAATATACTATAAAGGCAGTGTCTGAAGGTGAAGTTAATTTTACTGCTAAGTTGAGGCCATTCAATGCATCTCAGGGTGCATCTACACTGTAGAATTAATGCAATTTGAACTGCTATGGATAAACACAATGGAATCCTGGAATTCGTAGTCTGTTGAGGCACCAGCACTCTTTGGCAGAGAGGCTTAAGACCTTATAAAACTACAGTTTCCCATGATAGCACAGCACTGAACCAGAGTAGTTCAAGTGGTGTCAAACTGCCTTAATTGTGTAGATGCACCCACAGTTGCCCACTCCTGATTTAAGATCAAAAAGGCACATAATGAAGGAATTATGTGCCAAAATATGGACCTGAGCATCTTTTGGAATGATATTAATTCATTTTCGGTATATGTGAATAATGCTATATCATGACATATGGTTTGTATCTGAGGGAAAATATGTCTCCGGTCTCTTCTCTTGGTAGGCACAGTTGCCTGAATCACTGCCAAAGAACTTCTCTGTGTCACCAGTACGTTTTGTTTGCTTTTGTGCTAATCAAACAAACACTCATCCTATTCCCCCCTGCAATGTTTGGCTTTTGTCTCCTTAAACTGTATCACATTAAGGGAAATGACTTTTAAAAACGATAATATTTCGAAAGGTGTGTATGAAATGTATGTATTTAGGAAAGCATGTACAAGATACAGAACTGTGTAATAGATAAATGCTAAGAATTTTTTTGTAGATTTTTAAAAAAATCTAATTCACAAACTGATGTGGAAATGGGATAGAAATAACCTAATTCAGGAAATTGAGTGAGTGGAATTGAAATTGACAAATTCACCCAGTCGAGATGCAGACCTATAAGATATCATAGCAACTTCACTTCTTTTTTAAACAACTATGTATTAGAGAAATAGGTTGTGTTGGTTTTTCTTTGGGGTTCTATTTTGGAGGGGTCCTTGGACAAGATGATTTCAATGGGTCCACCCATTCAGAGGACATCCCACAAAGACAGAGCAAGCAAGCAAGCAAGGTTGAATGAAGATGTTTCTCCTTCCCCTTGTCACTGCTCACATGCTTTTAGAGAAGAGGTAAACAAGTAGCAAAAACAGAAAAAAGCAACAGCCATGGGCAGAGGTCTCCAGGGGTTGGCTGTGAACCCCAACCTTGGGTGACAAGGGTCCACCAATGCTGATGCCATGTGCTGTTTCTTTTTTCTCTATGCAGGAGATCAGGGAGAAAAAGACAAACCAGAGCTAGCATACAACAAGTGAAAGCCTTAAGAAAGATTTGACAGGGCAAAAGAGATTCAACCATGGGAAAAGGTAGCATTTTTTTAGGATGCTGATTTAGAAGACTATTAAAAATGCTGCCCACATAGCCTTTTAACCCTCAAAGATATCAGATAACTTTTTTCCCTTACTGCGAGATGAAGTGGCTGTCATTATCTGAGAAGGTCTGTATCATATTGGAATCTGTCAGTGCAGGTCAGGGAGTCCATGGTGCTCTGGTCCCGGCTCCACCACTGAATTACATTTCCCAGGCACAATGGCTGCAGAATGGGTGGGTGCTTTGTCATTTAAACTGCATAAAGAGGCAGAAATTGATTTTTATTGTGGATCTTCATATCTAATAAAGCTCTGAGGGGCTCTTTTCTTCTCCGATTGAATGGCCATTGAATGCTTTCAATCTAGTTCTGTGTTTCATGCCTAAACTGAATAGTTGCAGGAGGAAAATAGATGGCGGGAGAAGAGGCCAAGTCACTTTCCAGATTGAAAAGGATACAGCAGAGAAAGAAAGAAATAAAAAAATATATAAAGTAAAATGAATCAGAAAAGCATTTAAGTGGAAAGGGGAACTTTTTTGATGCCGAGGAAAAATTGCTTTTTCGAGGTTGCTGCGAGCAAGCCTGTTATGTGGCTGCATTGCATAGCAAGGGCACCTGTGCATTAGTGTCTCCATGTGCCCATGTGCTGATGGGAAAAGAGGCATCACATTTTGAAATGTGACCACAGGAACCTTCCATGATCAGGCTACATCTTACTGTGCTTTCATTTGAAGTTCTCATTTCCAATGTAAAAAGGGGGGAAAGGGGAGGGAGGAATAGTAATCGCCTCTCTATTCCCTGTATAGCCATCTCACAAGGACTGGATATTTCCTTAGATTATCCAGTATTAAGTCACCTTTCATTTAAAATTAATACTCAACTAATTTTAGGCAGCTTTGTGTTTCAGGGAGAGGGTTCACAGAGATGATATGTCTGCCCCAAATCACTGAGTAAAAGAAGGACACATTTTTGGATTTGTTGACACCTTCCAGACACTGAAGGATTTGACATTTAAAGTAATTAAAAGAAATAAGGAAGAAAACAGTGTATATTCTATTGATTCTTTTATTAGAACCTTGAACATCCTTATCCCCATCAAACATGAATTATTGCAGAGTTTATTATACATTTAAAATTATAAATATACCAGTTTCTAATTAGAATGGACTATTTCCAGGTTTGTATAGCATCCCTACTCTGACATTAGACATATATGACATAGAGTGCATTTACATTGTAGAAAAATGGCACTTAAGACATTAAGGATGTATCTAGAATGAATGATGTTTGACACCACTTTAACTGCCATGGCTCAAATGCTATAGAATCATGAGAGCTATAGTTTCAGGTACCAGCCCTATTAGGGCAGAGAAGGCCTTCTAAAATTATGTTTAGTCTGCAGAAGAGAAGGCTGAGAGGAGACATAATAGCCATGTATAATTATGTAAGAGGAAATCACAGGGAGGGGGGAGCAAGCTTGTTTTCTGCTGCCCTGGAGACTAGGATGCTGAACAATGGCTTCAAACTATATGAAAGGAGATTCCACCTGAACATTAGGAAGAACTTTCTCACTGTGACAGCTGTTCAGCAGTGGAACTCTCTGCCCCAAAGTGTGGTGGAGGCTCCTTCTTTGGAGGCTTTTAAATGGAGGCTGGGTGGCCATATATTAGGGGTGCTTTGAATATGATTTTCCTGCTTCTTGGCAGGAGGTTGGACTGGATGGCCCATGAGGTCTCTTCCAACTCTATGATTCTATGATTCTGTAATTCTATAACTCCCATTATTCCATAGCATTCAGTCATGGTAGTTAAAGTGATGTCGAACTGCATTAATTCCATAGTGTAAATACACACTTAATATCTCAAAAACCATTTTTCCCAAGACTGTGGGTAGGAGTTACTAGAGGGGCCAGTCAAGACCCCAGTGGACAAGAATTGGGACTTCAATCCTTCTCCTCATGTTTTGTTCTTAACTCTTATAGGTCTTACAAAAACTGATCTTCCACAGTTGGTTGGTTTCCATTTTAAGGAATTTTATTTGCTTCAGATTCTTAATTTAGAAGCAAGCAATGACTTCTTTCTCAGTAATGTGGTGAATGTAAAGTCTTGGTTTTATCCCAGACTTTAATGGTGTAGAAAACTCATTTGGGGATAGGGTCCAACATCTTGGATCCCAGAAAAGATTTGACAAAGGAGATGCCCAGCCACAGATTTCTTCAATGCAGAAAATGATAATTCTGTGCAGACATCATTTTTGGTGTAGGAATGAATATTTATGTAACAGAAATGTTATGTTCTGTGCAGAAATAAAATATTTTTTTTTCACAGAAAGATTATTTTGTTCAGAGAAAACGCTGCCTCCAGAATATACAATGCTTTTTTTCTTCACAAAACTACCATCTGCAAATTTTTCACATAATAAGTTATGAACTGTGAATCATCTTCAAGAAATGGTACCATCTTGAAGACTTTCTGAGAGCATGAAGAAAATTTCTTTGCTGCACTCTCCATTTTGATTAATCACTAAGGCAACATATAAGAAATCTTTGACTGTCTCAATGTCTGCTTAAAAAGTGAGGTAAATCATCTGTGATCATTATTTTTGTTTTCTTGTTTTCAGTGGATTCTAAACAAAAACAAGCAGAGATGCAGACTATATCAGGCATACTGTTGAGTGTACCCGGTGGTGCGGTGAGTGAAACTGCTGAGCTGCTGAACTTGCTGACTGAAAGGTTGGCAGTTCGAATCCAGAGAGTGGGATGAACTCCCACTGTTAGCCCCAGCTTCTGCCAACCTACCAGTTTGAAAATATGCAAATGTGAGTAGATCAATAGGTACTGCTCTGGCAGGACGGTAACAGAACTCCATGCAATCATGCCAGCCACATGACCTTGGCTGGCATGATTGCATGGAGTTCTGGCTCTTCAGTTTAGAAATGGAGAGGAGCACCAACCCCCAGAGTCAAGACACAATTAGACTTAATGTCAGGGGAAAACCTTTACCTTTATGTGTTTTAATAATCATTGTTTACAAATTATGACTGTAAAAAGAGAAAATTCCTTTACTTCTTTGGAGATTTATCACTTTGTTCGTGAGTTTCTGTAACCAAAGAAGTAAAATAAGGTAGGAACAGGCAGCAAGGGACCTCCATCACTTTGAATCCTTTTGGATGTTGAAAAGGGGAAGTAAGAACTATATTGTGTCTACTGGGCTCTTTTTTGTCTCTTTCAATAAATAATGGTTTTCTGTAGCAAGAGGTAGAAGGAAGCTACAAAATAAATCGAAAGAATATTTGAAATTATTGTTGTAAGGTTGACAAAGTGGCAAAGAGGATCCTGAACTGATGAAAAAGTATCTTCCATCCAGATAATAACAACTTTTTGTACAGAAATATCACTTTTATGTGGAAAACAAGTTTTCTGCATATTACTGTTATATTCTGCATATGCCCTTTCCTGAATATGCAGTGCAAAACAACCTCTTGCGAATTTTGTGCAGAATAAATCACAAGCTACAAAAGACTTCAAAACTGCATGGTTTTCAAATACTTTCTTTGTAGTAGGAATTGTAAATTACTGGTTGCTTCCTTTGAGAATGAAATTATGGGAAAATAGGCATTCTCCCACCACCATTACCAAGAGTGTCAGTGTTTTCACTGTAAAAAGGAAACTGGGGAAGGAAATTGTCACTTTCTCCCAGAAACAGAAAAGACATCTTCTTATCACCTTATTGAAAAGTGTAGGACCAGCTACTGTCGAATCTAATGACTGCCTAAGCCAAGCAATAAACTGAGAAAGATTAAGTAAAACAAAAAAGTGAAGCATTATGTGTTTCATAAACATAGAAACCACTGATTTGCAAACTCAGGCCACAGGATGCCATGAATGACTGGCTTGATGCCGAATCAAAAATGCTAGTGGTCCCTGAAACCAATGTATCTTCACAATGGAATTCTCTGCTATTAAAAAAGTCTTCATAATATTAGATAACCTTACACTATCTCACTGCACATCATTTACAATTGAGGTTTTCCAAAGCTATAACAACAACAACAACAACAACAACAACAACAACAACAACATCTGCCGAGAAGTTCTGGTGGCAGAGGACTCTTACAAGTAAAACAAGCAGTCAAAGAAGAAGAACATGCCCTGGCAGAATAAGTAAAGCAAAGTGAAGAACCTGCTTTGATTGAAGTCAAAAATCAGAAACTCCTCAAAGCACAACAGACAAAGAATCAGTACAAGAAAACTGCACTACAAACTAGAGCTGACAGCTGGCACAACAAAGCATTGCATGGAAAGTTCCTTGACAAAACTGAAGGAAAAGCAAATAAGGAGAAGACCTGGCTATGGCTCATGAATGGGACACTGAAGAAGGAGACAGAAGGCCTGATCCTTGCAGCCCAGGAGCAAGCCATCAAAACAAATGCAATTAAGGTCAAGATCGAAAAATCAGCTGATGACCCAAAATGCAGACTGTGTAAGGAAGCTGATGAAACCATTGATCATATCCTCAGCTGCTGTAAGAAAATCACACAAACAGACTACAAACAGAGGCACAACTATGTGGCCCAAATTATTCATTGGAATTTATGCCACAAGTACCACCTTCCAGCAGTCAAGAACTGGTGGGATCACAAACCTGCAAAGGTAATGGAAAATGAACACAAAGATACTGTGGGACTTCCGAATCCAGACTGGCAAAGTTCTGGAACACAACACACCAGACCTCACAGTCATGGAAAAGAAAAAAAGTTTGGATTATTGATGTCGCCATCCCAGGTGACAGTCGGATTGATGAAAAACAACTGGAAAGCTCAGCCGCTATCAGGGCCTCAAAATCGAACTGCAAAGACTCTGGCAGAAACCAGTACAGGTGGTCCTGGTGGTAATCGGCACACTGGGTGTTGTGCCAAAAGATCTCAGCTGGCATTTGGAAACAATAAACATTGACAAAATTATGATCTTTCAACTGCAAAAGGCCACCTTACTGGGATCTGCACGCATAATCTGAAAATACATCACAGAGTCCTAAACGCTTGGGAAGTGTTCGACTTAATGGATGAAAAACGCAATCAGAACCTAAACTTTCAATGTTATCTAGCTGTAAAAAAAAAGATGGCCTACTTTATAAATATCACTTAGTCTTTTATTTTGTGGTACAAAATCCAGCATATCTATCTTGTTTTCTGTGTCATACTATGTTGTTGTGTCAATAACAACAACAACAACAGCAGCAGCAGCAGCAACTTTATTCTTATATCCCACCACATCTCCCCGAAGGTACTCAGGGTGGCTTACATGGGGACCAAGCCCAGTAATGAAACAATAAAATACAACAACATAAGATACAGTCATTTACAATTAATTGATACATAAAAACAGGGGTCCTCAAACTTTTAAAGCAGAGGGCCAGTCCACAATCCTTCAGACTGTTGAGGGGCCAAATTATCATTTGGAAAAAAAAATGAACAAATTCCTATGCACACTGCACATGTCTTATTTGTAGTGCAAAACAACAACAACAATGAAAGAACAATACAATATTTAAAAATGAAAACAATTTTAACCAACACAAACCTATCAGGATTTCAATGGAAAGTGTGAGCCTGCTTCTGGCCAATGAAATAGTCAAGTTAATTAGGATTGTTGTTGTTGTTGTTCTTGTGTGCCTTCAATTCACTTCAGACTTTGGCCAAGCCTAAGTCTAAAATTATTTATTTATTTACTGCATTTATTTACTACATTTCTATCCCACCCTTCTCACCCCGAAGGGGAGCCGATGTATGTACATACAATATATTATACTAGCTGTGCCCGGCCACGCGTTGCTGTGGCAAAGTGGTGGTGGTATTGGTTAAAAATTGTTGTGTAATTTTTATTTGACGTTATTTGCAATTTTTTATTAATTTTATTGTAAGTTATATTTTTATTTATTATATTTTATTATTTTCTTGTATTATTTTTAGTTATTTTCGTTATTATAGTATTTTATTGTATTAATTTTTAGTGTTTTTTATTATTTTTTATTGGGTTGCTAGGAGACCAAGTTGGAGGAGCTTAGCCTTCTAACTGGCAGCAATTGGATAAAAGCAATTATTCCTCTCTCTCTAATTGGGACTTTATTTTTCTTTTCTTTTTGTTGTATCAACCTAGAGGCGTGGATGAGGGGTTGTGTCGTCAAATTTCGAGGTTGGGGGGCCTGTAGTTTTGTTGTTTTGTGGGTCGCCGTGATGCCATCACTCTTTTATATATATAGATTATTAGCATAACACAATATTAGCATTATATATTACTATATTGAACTATACCACTATACTGTAATATTATATGTAATATATAACATATAATTAATATTATTATATGGTATTATTATTAGTATTATATTGTATAACATGATAATATTATGATCAATATTATACAATATTATTATACAATATATTATATTATTAAAACTGATATAAAAATATTATATTATAAAACTGAGGGTGGGGGCCAGGTAAATGACCTCGGAGGGCCGCACTTGGCCCCCGGGCCTTAGTTTGGGGACCCCTGCATAAAAACATATAAAAATCATAAAAGCATAAACTCACAACAACTGATAACCAATAACCAATAGCTGGGCACAATGGGCGTGTTCAAAAATTGGAGGCAAGGCAATAAATTATACATATTCAATATATTCCAAGGTCACTAATAAGATGGGCCAATAATAAAGTGCAGTGGCTGGGTATAGGTGGAGGTAAAAGGACTCTGTCAAATTGTCTTCTACAATGCTAGACAACACTGAAAGTAAGATGTCTGTACCACCATTTGCATGGTGTAGTTCTGGCCAAACATTTACAAAATAAATAGCTGAAATGCCTGAATCTTTTCAAATGAATTAACAGCTTTAGAAAAAGTCAAGAGGTCTTAATACAATCAGTTAGCTTTTTCTCCATATGAAGATACACACACACACACACACACAAGTCTAGGGTTGACACGTGGCCTCAGCTGAACCCGCATCAGGTTGCTTCATCCTCTTGTTTCTTATCAGGTTCAATTTCAACTTCATTAGGTTCTAGGTCAAATAAAATGGCACTTATTTAACTCAGTTTTCTATGCCTGGTATCGTTATTCAATGGTTAATAATAAAATATACTTAAAGGTTACACAAATTCATGAGGTCTTGAAGTGGAGACTCAGACCTGGAACTACAATAGGCAACTGTAAAAAAATGCCTTTTTAGAAAATGTACTCTCAAAGATTACATTGTTATTTAAAAAAAC
This sequence comes from Anolis carolinensis, assembly GCF_035594765.1. NCBI lineage: Eukaryota > Metazoa > Chordata > Lepidosauria > Squamata > Anolidae > Anolis > Anolis carolinensis. The sequence goes on along the minus strand of NC_085843.1, from coordinate 240,072,347 downwards.
AAAGACACACCTGAAAAGCTTAAACTAGCAGAAGTTGCACCAAAAGAGAGGTGTTAAGTGTACTGAATAGAAATATGCAGTGCACAGAAATATACAGATATATATAATTACATGGATAGTAAGCTAGATGGCACTAAAGTATACTTTGACATTGCTGCTATGTGACTGGAGTGCAGTTTCCTCCTATTTAACATTTCCTGGAATAAGGATGCTAAGTAACTTCTTAACACTTCTCACTGCATTATATATAAGCAAAACCAAAAGATGTAACTGCCTATTATGCTGGAGAACACTGTAGGATTTTTCTGGACAACCAGTTACTGTTGCCCACTTCATTGTTTTTTTTAAATCTAGCAAAAAAAAACCTGGTGCTAAATCAATGCGTATCCCTGGTACTAAGATAGTACTGTCCTTGGAAACTCTTTTTAATGGCCTGTCTATATATTCTGCATCAATTTACTGCTTATTTCAGATCAATGCTGCCTTTCCTTCTGCAGGACAATAGGAAATTATCCTTGAGAGCGGAAGGGAGAATTTGTAAGGCAAAACATGGCTTTTTGAATGCCACAGTAGAAGCAGAACCCATTTTGAAATGTATGGCAGCTTTATACGCTGAGCATTTTCCTTTGATATTGTGGCAAGAATGGATGTAAAGACCCCCCCCCCTCCCCTTAGCAGGTTTACCCACGGCAACATCTGCCTGCCAGCTTTGAATAGAGCAGATACTGTTGGATGTTATCACCTGCAGTTTGAAAGACAGCAATCCCTGCTTAAGACCTACCTAGAGAACGAAAGCAAACTGGCAATTTTGGTTTGTGGGAGCATTAAAAGATCCTAAACAGTGGTCAAGAGCATGTACTGATGCCAGCGACAGCATTTGAAGATGGCTAGAGATAAACGATAAGAAGAGCGTGACCAGAGGTTGAGATCCACAACAGCTGATTGTTTTCATTAGGGTTAGAACAGCATAGGATTTTCACAGTGTTAGCACACATTCCAAACCTAAAGAAGAAATAGAATATAATTGGTCTAAATCCGTTATTTTGAATGTTCATGCTGTTCTCCCGCACCATCACCTCCTCTTCTTCCTCCTTCTCCTCTTCCTTCTCCTCCTTTAATGCATACCTTTGAAACATGAAATGCAATCAAGACAAAATGCACTATTGTGAGGAGAGGGGAGAAATTACTCCCAAAAATGCTTACATGTGAAAATTTAGCACAAAAATTCATACAAAGTGTGTGTATTTTGAAAATTGCACATAAAACTTGGAACATGCATTTTTGTTTGGACTGCGAGAAATATATATACAAATCTAATGCAGAAATATAACAGAACAAACTCTGTAGTGCAGGAAGGAAATGAGAACCTGAACAAAATGAAGCTTGACAGATTTGCCCATTCCTGCTCTACGGCTGCTGCATGACTTTGTTTGGTGTGTTGTCGATATACGTCACTCAGGACGGATGGATTTGTCTGACTTCCTGTCAAATTGAGATTTCTCTTTCCCGACATGGAGTTCTGTTTTGCTAAAGAAAAACATGGCATTCTCCCTACTTGGATTTAACAATGGCTCTCTCCATTGTCAAGTTCTTGACAATGGCCCCTGCTCCATCAGCTGATGTTTTAGTATTAAACCTATTTGATACACAACTTCTATACTGCTGAAAGATAATATAATTTTACATTGCTTTTTCTGTGCATCTGCCTGGGTTGTGTACTTTCTGCTGGTAATAATAGAACTTAGAAAAGTTAATGTATTGGCCTACAGCTTCTAGGAGACTTCTTCTCCAGCCAGATTGCTCAGGGGCCATATAGCTGGGAGATTTTGTATATTGTAATCCAACAATGTAACTTTTGTATGCTCTGAATTTAGTTTTGTAAGTCTTTGAGTAAAATTAAAAATTCTTTTGACATTTTAAAACTTTAATGTTTAAACATGGCTATTAGGTTTCCTGCAAGATGATGGATGGTATCCTTGAAGTGACTGGCTTGACCTTGAAGGAACTGGGGGCGGCGACGGTCAACAGGAAGCTCTGGTGTGAGCTAGTCTGTGAGGTCACAAAGAGTCGGAAGCAACTGAATGAATAAACAACAACACAATTAGGTTTCCTCTCAACCTTCTCTTTTGCAGGCTAAACATACACAGCTCTTTAAGCCACTCTTCATAGGACATGGTTTCCAGTCCTTTGATCAACTGGATACATTCCAGATTGTCTATATCCTCTTACCCAGAATTGGACACAGTATTCCAGGTGAGGTCTGATCAACACAGAATAAAGGGGCACCATTACTTCCCTTGATCTAGACTCTATACTCCGTTTGATGCAGCCCAAAATCCCATTGGCTTTTTCAGATGCCCTACTTTCTGTTTTAAAACTCTATCCACCTGGATACTTTTGAGGCATTCACAAGTAACCTTATGTGATAATGTAGCATGTACCCATTTTGGATGGTATAGGGTGGTATCATTTAAGCCAGGCATGACTTGTGTCTCTGAAGGTAACCGCAAATTATTCAAAGTGGCAAAACCCCAAATAGAAAATGAAGAATTAAAAAAAAAAGATCAAGCACTTCATAAGAGGTGAGATTCAATTTAACTGTAAATATAAGATAATTAAACATCTCATTTATCTATCTATCTATCTATCTATCTATCTATCTATCTATCTATATCTCGCTTTTCTCCCATGGAAGGGGAATTTAACCCTGAAAGTGTTATCATGGGGAAAGTGGTCAACTTAAGAACAAACCTACAGAACCTATCTTGTTCGTAACTTAGGGACTGCCTATACATGAAATGACAGCTCAGTGTGCTGCAGAAGTGGGGGCGGGGGAAGGCAAATGAAGGTTAAAAGTGTTTTAAAAATGATTCCAACATTAAACAAGTAACATGTTGTCATCACCACCTCGACTATATGCAGTTTATTCATCCTTGGAATATGTGGTTAATATGACCAGAGTGATAGATCTTCCTAACAAAGAAAGGCGTTGGGACTAACAAATACAAACACACGCACACAATTAGTAATTTATTATCCCACTTTTATTCCCAATGGGACCCAGTTTATTCCTTAATTCATGCCAGGTATTGTTTATCTATTTGTTTGTTTACATAATGCCATCCGTGTACATGGTGCTTTCTAGGTAAAAGAACAGCAAAGCAATTTCCTGCTCCCAGACTTACAAGTTAATTTGGACATGACAGAAAAAGAAAAGGAATGGCAATGTATCAGGGGACTGAGTCCTACAGATACAGTCTCTTCTTCTCCCTCTGTGGTGCAAGACAGTTCAGGTTTGTTGGAAAGTCCAGGACTAAGTATGGACAGTCCACCCCTGGTTTTCTATTGCATGTCTAGCAAGGCTAGAGTAGATGCTTTGTGGTCTTGGGCAAAGAAGGAACTGTAGAATAATAATATATGTACTCTTTAAAATACACTCATTTATTCCCCAGAAAAACAACAGAATCAGACTATTACAGTGGGCACTTGGTATCTCCTGGAGTTTGGTTTCAGGACCCCCTGTGGAAACTAGAAATGTGGATGCTCAAGTCCATTATGTACATACAATGGTGTAGCCAAATGAAATCCCATTTATGTAAAATGGCAACATCAATATTTGCTTTTGAGAATGTTTAAATATTTTCAAATTGTGGATTCAGAATCTGATAGAATCCATGAATATGGAGGGCTGACTGTAATCTCCACCGTGTCCTGCTGAAGATCTTCCCTAGTCCTGGCTGACCATTCCTGGACAGAGAAGTGTTAGCAAGATGGATGGGCTTTCTCCCGCAAGTACATCCTTAGAGATCTCATTTGCAGAGTGTGATTGGTTATGTTGCCCTCCCTTCCTTCTTCCTTTCTTGTGAGCGTTCCATGGGGTTGCACAAGGATTAGGCAGGATGTTGAGTTGGATAGCTCAGTATTGTGCTCTGCATGTCTCTGTGCCTATAAAGACTCAAGATCAGAGGAGTATCTCATAAGAAATCCCATGTATGCAAAGCATGATCTCTTAATGCCGTTGAGCAGGTAGCAACATTAATGCTGTAATTCTAAACCTACTGTAGTGGGTATGATAAGTAGTTTTCATATTGTTCTCATTATATTTGCCTGTGACAATACTTTGCCTGTTGGTACATGCTCTTTGAAATAAACTGCCATATCCATTCAGGATTATGCTCTACGAATATCAAAGAGCACTTCTCAAAGCTCCTAAAAGGCAGCATGGTCATTATTCCATTCCTATCCTTCTGGAGCTGTTGCTGCTGCAGCCAGCTCAGCCCCAAAGACACCGCTTCCAAAAGTCTCATCTCTACGCTGGAGATCTTGCTTACAGCAGGCGCGTACAGCATTGAAAGCCAGTCCTCTTTTCTATTTAAAAATATTCAAAAAGCATGTGAGGAGTAGAAGTTTGAGTTAATTACAATTTATTCTCATTTTCCCTAGCATTTTTATTAACAAATCCACATTAATCCAGTATTAAAGCAGGGTGGGATTATAGGATTTCTATCATCTCGAGCTTGGAGCAAGGGAATGTATATAATACAACCACCCCCTATTCATTTGACACAAAGCTCTCCTGTCAAATCTACCATACCATGTAGCACACTCCCCTCTCCCTTCACACACTCATTCTCTCTTATGACATGCATATGCCATCATACACAATGCAGCCGGCAATTGTGACCTTATATATGGAATGTGGACACATACTAAAGATATGTAGAGCAAGAAAGCCACCAGTTTACATCCTTTTCCCTGAACAACTATCTCTCATTATGAATCAATTGGCTGAATAATGTCTTGCCAAAAAAATCAAGCTTAGTGCCAATGGGACAGGGTCCGATCTGAACATGCTAAGGAAGGTAGAGTTTATGATATTGAATTACAAAAGTATTCCTAAATATTTTTAAAAAATAAAGAAAAGATGATGGTATGCAGCCCTTTTAATTTAACATAGCTGAGAACCTCAGGATGTTTTAAAATTAATGCCGCAATGGAAAATGTCCATTTTATTTAGCCGGAGACTTGGATCTCTTGCATTTTACTTTGTATTGTTTGCAATTTCCACAGGGAAAGTCATGCTAGTTCATTGCAGCAAGAGCAACAAAGAATCCCATGGTACCAACCAATTTTAATAGTATGATATTTGCTTTCATTTATGCATTTATCTATCATATTTACATACCACCCAAATAACAAATGTCCTTGGGTTAGTTTGCAATGATAAAAACCAGAGTCAAGAAAATGACAAGACACACAACCAAAGCAAAAAGAAACCAGGCAATTCCATAGTTAAAATCATGAAATGTTTTAAATCAGCAATGAAACTGGGAACAAAAACAAGATCTTAGTCTGATGTCCAAATGAATATTATGAAATGCCAGGCAGATCATCTGTAATGCAGGCCTGCCACAGAGAAGATAGTTCACCTCCTAGCTTCTTGTCACACCATTTCAGGCGAGGACACCCAGGGAATAGCCTATGAGGAATAACTGAATAGTCAGGCAAAACCACATGGGAGAATGTATTCCTTCAGATAGCATCTGATGAAGCAAACTTTGTTTTTGCCATTTTATATCATTATATACAATGGTGCTTGAATATTCTTCATCTACTGAGCTTTCTTCAATCTGTTGACAATTAATTCAAGACACATTGTGTGGACAGTATAGGGAGATTCATGATAAGCAAGAAATTCCAGAGTGAGTCTCTCTGCCAAGAAGTGCTGGTGCCTCACCAAACTATAAAGCCTAGGATCCCATAGCATTGAGGGTTCATCTACATGGGCCATGTATCCCGAAGTAGGCAAACATTCACTCCATGTTATTTACTTGACACATGAAGCCATCTTGCCCATAACACCCAGCAAAGCCACTTAAAACAGTTTTGCCCTGCATTAGGACAAATTGGAGCCCCGGTGGCAAAGTGCGTTAAAGCACTGAGCTGCAGACCAAAAGGTCCCAGGTTCAAGCCCCGGGAGCTGCGTGAGCGCCCGCTGTTAGCTCCAGCTCCTGCCAACCTAACAGTTTGAAAACATGCCAATGTGAGTAGATCAATAGGTACCGCTCCGGAGGGAAGGTAACGGCGCTCTATGCAGTCATGCTGGCCACATGACCTTGGAGGTGTCTACGGACAACGCCGGCTCTTCGGCTTAGAAATGGAGATGAGCACCAACCCCCAGAGTCAGACATGACTGGACTTAACGTCAGGGGAAACCTTTACCTTTACCTAGGACAAATTGGAGAATGTTCCAAACTTCCCTAAAGCTCCAGAGCAGCACTGTACTTCAAGATGATGTGAACACTTGGGCTGGTTCCAATTTGTGGCATGGAGAAAATGGGTGGCACCTAACTGTGTCTTTTTTATTGCAGAGTTCCAAAAAGCTCTTGGCCATTGTTGGGTACTTTTGTCAACGTCTGCTATGGCACCTGCATGACTTGAAGAGAAAAGTGGGAATCACCACTTTTCTTCCCCCTCTCTCCTGTCCAGGTCATGCAGGTGCTTTTCCTGTCATCAGTAAAGGTGCAAGCAATGCCTAAATGCTCCTTGGAGCTTCATGACCGCCACTAGGGCAACAGATAAGCTACATGTGTAAGGGTGAATTTTCAGTGGGAATGAACCAGGTTTGGCCCAATTGGATTGTTTAGGCTCTGTCCTGCCGCTGCAGCAGAAAAGAGGTGGACAGTGTAGCCACCACCAAGGCCAATCTGGACATTGCTACGATGATCTGGCTCCCCATTAAGTGACCTGTATAAATGCACCCTGAGCCACAAAAGTGAAGGTGGTGTCAAACTTCACTAATTCTACCATTATAGATCAGGCATGGGCAAACTTCAGCCCGCAGGGTGTTTTGGATTTCAACTCCTACAATTCCTAACAGTCGGGAGGCTGTTAGGAATTGTGGGAGTTGAAGCCCAAAACACTCCAAGAGCTGAAGTACGCCCTGCCTGGTGTAGGTGCACCCTGAAAGAGACTGGCCAAAGACTGGTCACTTAATTAGCTTCATAGAAAATCAGGGATTTGAATCTCATCTGCCCACTTTTAGTTCAGTGCTCTAATCATGCCACAGCAATTCAAACTCATAATAAAATGAAAAAAAGAGTGCAAAACTGAATATATCTGTACCAAAAAAAATCATCAAATAAAATCTGTGGCCCTTGGAATAGCCGTCATCAGTCCGTTCAGATAGTAACAATGGAACGTGACAGAGCTACGTGGGAAGTCAGGCTGGCTTCATCTCTTTTAAGCTTCTGGCAGGCACTCAAATCTCTATTATTCGGCCTGGCCTTTGGTTTTTAAAATTGGCTTTTAAAATTCCTTTTAATCTGTTTTGCAAGAATGTTTTTAAGTATGTTTTATTGTACATTGCTTTGGGGGACCCTGGTGGGCAGGAAAGCAATTAATAAATATTTTTTAAAAGAATGAGTAGCATAATATGAAAATAATTATTTTAGCTGCATGGATATTTTTGTATTTTGCCTTTGTACGAAATGGCATATTTTCTCCACTAAAACATAATATATGAAGTTAAATAGATCTGACAAAATGAGAGGCAGAAGAAGTGTGTGTGTGTGTGTGTGTTAACTCTATCCTTCCCCATTCCAACAGTTTATGGGGTTTCTTTCACTGGAAATTTGATTACTCGAGGGTTACAAAATGTCATGGCCACCCAACAGCTCAACCTGCTTGTGTAAAAATATATTACATCCCATCTCATTTTATTTTTCCTAGTCTGTATTGTTCATTCAGCTTAACCAACATGGTAACATCACATCCTCATCTAGTGGTTGGAGGAATTAAGTTTGCCATTTCCCACAACAATGACACTTATTGTTTTGACTTATCTATTCTGTGCCTTACAAGGGGACCCTGTGACCAGAATGGAACAGAAGATAAAGGATTGTGTAATTCAAATCTGTTTCTTCTTTTGCCATCTCAGTTTTTAATGACTTGAAATTTGAGGCACTTGGCTATCTCATCAGGACAGGGCCAAATGAACTATAATTGAATCAGGGCAGCTTGCCTGAGATATGTTTTGATTTCTGAACATTATGGGTAGAGATCAACAGTCCCAACTGCAGATGTGAATGTGGATTCTAGCTTTACATGGAATCTTATAATAAGTTTTTATTCTGTATATGTTTGATTTTGCTTTGTGTGTGTGTGTGTGTGTGTGCATTCGTGCATGCTATATTGTGACATTAGTGCATTGGGAACTTTACTTATTATATACCAACTAGCTGTGCCCGGCCACACGTTGCTGTGGCGAAGTCTGGTGGTATGGGAAATAAAGTATTGAGGAATTGGTGGTAGTTAAGGTAAAGGGTAAACGTTTTCCCCTGACATTAAGCCCAGTCATGTCTGATTCTGGGGGTTGGTGCTCATCTCCATTTCTAAGCCGAAGAGCCGGGGTTGTCCGTAGACTCCTCCAAGGTCATGTGGGATGACTGCATGGAGCGGCGTTACCTTCCCGCCGGAGCAGTACCTATTGATGCACTCACATTTGCATGTTTTTGAACTTCTGGGTTGGCAGAAGCTGGAGCTAACAGTGGGGGCTTTCTCCGCTCCCCAATTCAAACCTGCGGCCTTTCGGTCCAGAAGTTCAGCAGCTCAGCGCTTTAACACGCTGCGCCATCAGGGGATATTATTTCCTAAAGGTTGTGAATATACAATATTTCTGATTTTTTTTGTCTGTTGGAGGCAAGTATGAATGCTGCAATTAGGAAAAATGATTAGGATGTAATGGCCTTGCTGCTTTAAAGCCTGGCTGTTTCCTCCCTGAGTGAATTTTTTGTTGGGAGGTGTTAGCTGGCCCTGATTGTTTCCTGTCTGGAATTCCCTTGTTTTCAGAGTGGTGTTGTTTGCGATATTTTATGTGCTTCTACTGTCTGTGGCCCTGAGAAAACAGAGGATTTGCCAGACTTTGATGATGGGAATACTTTGTTGGGAGGTGTTAGCTGGCCCTGATTGTTTCCTGTGTGGAATTCCCCTGTTTATTTACTGTCCTGGTTTTAGAGATTATATTGTTCTGCATTATTCTATCCCAGTAATTATTTCATATTAAAGTAGAATCTCACTTATCCAACATTCGCTTATACAATGTTCTGGATTATCCAACGCAGTCTGCCTTTTCATAATGTTTTTATAGTCAGTGTTTTAAATTCATTGTGATATTTTAGTGGTAAATTTGTAAATACAGTACAGTAGAGTCTCACTTATCCAACATAATCGGGCTGGCAGAACGTTGGATAAGCGAATATGTTGGATAATAAGGAGGGATTAAGGATAAGCCTATTAAACATCAAATTAAGTTATGATTTTACAAATTAAGCACCAAAACATCATGTTAGACAACAAATTTGGCAGAAAAAGTAGTTCAATACACAGTAATGCTATGTAGTAATTACTATATTTATGAATTTAGCACCAAAATCTCACAATATATTGAAAGCATTGACTACAAAAATGTGTTGGATAATCCAGAACATTGGATAAGCGAGTGTTGGATAAGTGAGACTCTACTGTAATTACTACATAGCATTACTGCGCATGGAACTACTTTTTCTGTCAAATTTGTTATATAATATGATGTTTTGGTGCTTAATTTGTATAACAATTACCTAATTTGATGTTTAATCGGCTTTTCCTGAATCCCTTCTTATTATCCAACATATTCACTTATCCTGCCGGCCTGTTTATATTGGATAAGTGAGAGTCTACTGTATATTGATAATCTTATATTATCTCTTAGAACTGGATTATATGAGGCCCCTTCTTCACAGCTGAATAAAATGCACACTGAAGTGGATTATATGGCAGTGTGGAGTCAAGATAATCCAGTGCAAAGCAGATAATATAAGATTATAAATGGGTTATATAGCTGTGTGGAAGGGCCTTGAGTCTACACTGCCATATAATCCAGTGCAAATTAGATAATCTGTGGAAGAAGCCTAAGTGAGGCCTAAATCAGCCTGTCCCCTAACTGAACCCTGGCTGTCCTTTGGCTGAGTCGGTTGCTAGGCAACCAAGTGGGCAGAAATTAGCCCTCTAAACTGGCAGCAAATGGATAAAAAAAATTATTGCTCTCCCTCTAATTAGGACTTTATTTTTCTTTTCTTTTTGTTGTATCAACCTAGAGGTGTGGATGATGGGTTGTGTTGTCAAATTTTGAGGTTGGGGGGCCTGTACTTTTGTTGTTTTGTGAGTCGTTGTGATGTCATTACTCTTTTATATATATAGACTAGCTGTGCCCGGCCACGCGTTGCTGTGGCGAAGTATGGTGGTATGGGAAATAAAGTATTGAGGAATTGGTGGTAGTTATGGTAAAGGGTAAAGGTTTTCCCCTGACGTTAAGTCCAGTCATGTCTGATTCTGGGGGTTGGTGCTCATCTCCATTTCTAAGCCAAAGAGCCGGCGTTGTCCGTAGACTCCTCCAAGCTCATGTGGGATGACTGCATGGAGCGGCGTTACCTTCCCGCCAGAGCAGTACCTATTGATGCACTCACATTTACATGTTTTTGAACTTCTGGGTTGGCAGAAGCTGGGGCTAACAGTGGGGGCTCTCTCCGCTCCCCCAATTCAAACCTGCGGCCTTTCGGTCCAGAAGTTCAGCAGCTCAGCGCTTTAACATGCTGTGCCATCAGGGGATATTATTTCCTAAAGGTTGTGAATATACAATATTTTTGATTGTTTTTTTTTGTTTTTGTTTTTTTGTCTGTTGGAGGCAAGTATGAATGCTGCAATTAGGAAAAATGATTAGGATGTAATGGCCTTGCAGATTTAAAGCCTAGCTGTTTCCTCCCTGAGTGATTTTTTTGTTGGGAGGTGTTAGCTGGCCCTGATTCTTTCCTGTCTGGAATTGCCTTGTTTTCAGAGTGGTGTTGTTTGCAATATTTTATGTGCTTCTACTGTCTGTGGCCCTGAGAAAACAGAGGATTGGCCAGACTTTGATGATGAGAATACTTTTTTGGGAGGTGTTAGCTGGCCCTGATTGTTTCCTGTGTGGAATTCCCGTTTTCAGAGTGTTGTTCTTTATTTAGTGTTCTGATTTTAGAGATTGTATTGTTCTGATTTATTATACCACATAAATTTTTATATATTCTGATTTTAGTGTTTTTGAATACTTGGAGCCAGATTGTATTCATTTTCACGGTTGACCGCAACACAATAATAATAATAATAATAATAATAATAATAATAATAATAGTAATGATAGTAATGATAGTAATAATAATGACTTTGGTAATACATAGTGCTTCACTGCCTTCTCAGCTTCCTTTCTGGAAGAATCCTTTCTTGGGAGGTGTTAGCTGGCCCTGATTGTTTCCTTTGTGGAATTTCCAATTTCCTTGCTTTATTTACTTTCTTTATTTCTTTATTACTGTCCTGGTTTTAGAGATTATATTGTTCTGCATTATTCTATCCTAGAAATTATTTCATATCAAAGTAGAATCTCACTTATCCAACATTCGCTTATACAATGTTCTGGATTATCCAACGCAGTCTGCCTTTTCATAATCAATGTTTTTGTAGTCAGTGTTTTAAATTCATTGTGATATTTTACTGGTAAATTTGTAAATACAGTACAGTAAAGTCTTACTTATCCAACATAATGTTGGATAAGCGAATATATTTGGATAATAAGGAGGCGTTAAGGAAAAGCCTATTAAATATCAAATTAGGTTATGATTTTACAAATGAAACACCAAAACATCATGTTAGACAACAAATTTGGCAGAAAAAGTAGTTCAATACACAGTAATGCTATGTAGTAATTACTGTATTTATTAATTTAGCACCAAAATATCACGATATATTGAAAACATTGACTACAAAAATGCGTTGGATAATCCAGAACGTTGGATAAGCGAGTGTTGGATAAGTGAGACTCTACTGTAATTACTACATAGCATTACTGCGCGTGGAACTACCTTTTCTGTCAAATTTGTTGTATAATATGATGTTTTGGTGCTTAATTTGTATAATGATTACCTAATTTGATGTTTAATCAGCTTTTCCTGAATCCCTTCTTATTATCCAATATATTTACTTATCCTGCTGGCCTGTTTATGTTGGATAAGTGAGACTCTACTGTATATTGATAATCTTATATTATCTGCTCAGAACTGGATTATATGAGGCCCCTTCTTCACAGCTGTATAAAATGCCCACTGAAGTGGATTATATGGTAGTGTGGAGTCAAGATAATCCAGTGCAAAGCAGATAATATAAGATTCTAAATGGGTTATATAGCTGTGTGGAAGGGCCTTGAGTCTACACTGCCATATAATCCAGTGCAAATTAGATAATCTGTGGAAGAAGCCTAAGTGAGGCCTAAATTTGCCTGTCCCCTAACTGAAACCTGGCTGTCCCTTGGTTGCTAGGCAACGAAGTGGGCAGAGATTAGCCCTCTAAACTGGCAGCAATTGGATAAAAACAATTATTGCTCTCCCTCTAATTAGGACTTTATTTTTCTTTTCTTTTTGTTGTATCAACCCTGAGGCATGTGTGATGGGTTGTGTTGTCAAATTTCAAGGTTGGGGGGCCTGTAGTTTTGTTGCTTTGTCCACTGCCCTGATGCCATCACTCTTTTATATATATAGATGTGTGCAGTTGATTATCATGGATTCTATGTCTGTGGATTTACCATCCATGGCTTCAAAATATTCACAAAAAATAATTCCAAAAACTTGGCATTCACCATTTTATGTCAAGGATACCATTTTACTGAATTGTCCCATTTCCCAATTATTTTGCTGGGGATACTATATGGAAGGACTTGGAACAGGAATAAAAATTTTGGGGAGAATCATCATTAGCAGGAGCAAATAAAAATAGAATTGCCAATTCAGTATTTTACTCCACAGAAGAAAATGGAGGATAGGGGGAGGACACCTAATCTACAAGACTATTTTGAGGCCTGCCCATTAACAAGATGATTAGGATTAGATTTCAATAACCCATGAAGATAGGCCAGAACTGGAAAAAAATGGATGGGACCATTGCCTGTGTTTAAAAAGATGGGTGGACAATAAAACTTTAAAAGAAATCAAAGTGGGACCGATGATCTTATCCATGGAGTGCTGGAAAAAATGACAAGGTAAATTACTTATAAATAAAGTAGATATACTCCCAATAAGGTTTTTAGACAATTAAAAAGGAACAGATAAATTTAAACAAAATGGAATGATATTGATAAGAGACATTCTAAACCAAGATGGGACAATTAAGGATTGGGAGACGATAAAAGCATTTATGGTCAATGTAACTGGCTTCTTTGGAATGGACTGAAACAAAGGATTATTAATTAGAGTAAAAACGAAGGTCCAGAAATAGATTTTGACCAAATTTTAGAGTGGAAATTAGAAAAGGAGAAAGTCTTGATGAATTGTATATACAAGAAATTAGTTGAAAAACAATGTAAATTGAAACAAACATTGGCTGAGATATAGAAAGAGGACCTGAATAGCAATGAGTCAAACACTGAATACTGGATCAATTCAATTAAAAAATCAAGTACATAAGGATTAGAGAAACACAAAGGAAAATACTAACTAAATGATATAGAACCCCAATTCAATTAGTTCATATAACTAAATTAATCACAAAATTGTGTCAGCACAGATGTGGAGAAATTAGCTCCTATATGCATATGTGGTGGGAATGTGACAAAGTACAAAAAAATTATAACAAGGTAAAAAAGGAAACGGAAGAATTAATAGGACATAAATTAGTATCGAATAATAAAGAATTCTTCACCCGGAAACTAAACAAGAACGAAAACATTAAAGATTGGGCGGAAATTATAAAATACATTATAGTTGCCACCCAAGCAACTGTAGCCTTGGGTTGGAAAGAGCAAAGAAATTGGGAAGTTAAAAAATGGTACGGATACCTAGCTGACTTTATGCTCCAGGATTCATCCTTGATAGGAGAACCAAATATACAGTACATCAGACTGGAGGTAAAGGTGGAATCAGCAAGGTTAAAACTACTAAGAAAATAACATTCAATATGTATATTGAAATGGTGGTGGATTTTGATATTATTCTACCTGTGTTTACAATAAAAACATATTGGGGGAAAAAGAGAAAAAATGATACCATTTTACCAATCCATTGTATATACAAGGAGTCCTCAAACTTTTAAAGCAGAGGGCCAGCCCACTGTCCTTTAGAGTGTTGGGGGGCCGGACTATAGTTTGAAAAAAATATGAACAAATTCTTATGCACACTGCACATGCCTTATTTGTAGTGCAAAAAAAAACATGAAAGAACAATACAATATTTAAAAATAACAATTTTAGCAACATAAACCTACCAGGATTTCAATGGGAAGTGTGGGCCTGCTTCTGGCCAATGAGATAGTCAAGTTAATTAGGAAACAAGGCTGGCAGAAACAGAGTTCAATCCACTGGAAATACTTCGTAGCAATCAAGGCAGCAAGGTTATCAAGGCTGAGGCAAACTTGAAACAGGAACAAGGAATAACAACTGAAGTAAAGTCAAGGTCTACTTGAGAGTCGCGGCACGGCATGGCCCGACTGAAACTGGAAAACTTGCCTTGGAAACAGACAGGAGCTGGAGACAGAGAAAACCTCTCTCCAAGAAAGCAACGTTGACACCACAAGAAAATCTACTGAGTGAAACACTTTTAACAGAATCCGGACTGTTCAGAATTTAGGGAGTACAAACTCCCAAAACCTTCCCATGGGAACACTAACAATTATCCCATCTTTTTGCCAGTCTCCGGCTCCGGCGGACCCCTTATTTTGCACTCCTTTCTCTGGTTACAAAATCTCTACGATTAAAAACCCTGTTCTCAGGCGTCTCAGCAACATCTGGCTCTATCTGCGAGGGAGGAATTGAAGAATCTTCCCCTATTAGTAAGTCTCCAGAGCCAATATCTTCGGGCACTTGCAGCTGCAAAGGCCCCTCCGTGGAGAGTGAAATGTCAGTATAATCCTCAGCATTATCTGTGTCAAAGTGCAAGTCCTGAAACACTGCAGGACCTGGTGCCCTGGCTGGCTGGGATCTAACATTGTGTGACTTTAAGTCATTTCAAACTTTGGGCAAGCCTACGTCTAAAACTGAGAGCGGGGGCCAGATAAATGACCTTGGAGGGCCGCATCCGACCCACGGGCCTTAGTTTGGGGACCCCTGGTATATACAGTATTCCCTTGCTACTTCATGGTTCGCTTATCGCGGACGCACTCTTTCACAGTGAAATTATTTATTTATTTACTCCATTGCTGCTTCTCCTCAGGTCTGCCTCCTGGCTTTGTGCGAGGCATGTTCCTCTGGCTGCCTCTGCTTCTGCTGCCAAGGAAAAAGGAACGCCGCTCTGCCTGGTCAGCGAGCGAATGAGTGAGGGAGGGAGGGTGAGAGAGTGAGGGTGGGTGGCAGGAGCCTGGAAGGGGTGGCCAGGCACTTCTGCTGCCACTCCAGCCAGGCCAACGTAGAGGACTCAGAAGAGGGGGCAGGACTCTGCAGGAGCAGAGGCAGCCAGAGGAACATGCCACGCACGAAGCCAGGAAGCAGCCCTGAGGAGAAGCAGCAAAGGAGTAAATAAATAAATATTAAATATTAAAATAATAATGTCCCTACTTCATGGATTTTCACTTATCACGGGTGGTCCTAGAATGTAACCCCCATGATAAGTGAGGGAACACTGTAATGCGATTTGAGCCTCCACAGACATTGTTGTCCTTTAGAGGTACTGGGGATGCACTGCATATGAATCATGCACAAAGTTAAAATTGAAGAATATACCTATAAAATACCTATAGCAAATATTGGAGACTACAGCTATGTTCACTGTACTGTATACCTCCAAGACAGCCTGCTGTTATCATGCACAATGGGAGATGTAGTCTGGCCACAATTATTATTAGGTACCAAAAGTACTGGCCACAAGCAGTGATGGCTAGTAGCCTCTGTATCAAAAGGATAGTAAATCCCCTCCATGGTTAGACTGAACTTAAAACAAACAAACATAAATGCTGTGGTCTGTCCTGCAAATAGGTTAATTACTACAGATATCAACTTCCAAATTTGAACGAAAACCCAGGATGGATTCTCCACCCCACTGACATGTAAACCATTCTGTGTGGGCCTTAATTTCTAATACCAATAATTATTTTTTGAATCAACCACTAGAGTGACCTTCCCCAACCTGCTTGCCTTAGCTATGGCTATTTGGCATGCTGGGTGAGACTAACAAGAGGTATAATCTAAAACACCATAGACCACCATGCTTAGGTAGGCTGTGCTAGAAGTATTAACTTATCATGAACAATTATGGCCCAAGTCATAGTTGGAAACACTCTAGTTTAGAGGCCCCTTGACTTGTACTATATTCAATTATTAAACAATCGTCCTCAGAACTAATGAATGCCATCTGCTCTGAATAATTGCACAGCAGGAGCATTAACAAGTGGATGGTTGATTAGAGAGTTCAGCAACAGCTGGTTTAATTTCCATTAGGCAACATCTCGGGTCATTACTTTTATCCAAGGGTTAAGTTTTATGTGGCTATGTCATTCCCAACTAAGCTGAATATACTTTAGAATCAGAGCTTGGATGTACTGTGTTAAAGGTAATAACATTGTACTTAGAACACTCCATAGTCTTGTGTAATGAGCAACATTTACTTGTTTCAAAATATTTTGGTGGGGGAGTGTATTTTGTTGAGTTTGGGAACATTTAGAGATATGCTTAGATGATTAAAAATAGTGTTTCCTGCAACTAAGTCATATATTGTATTTGGGTTTGGTACACAAGGTGATAAGAGTCAACCATTATGAATTTTTTATTTAAATATTTATGCCCAATCTCAAGGCAGTATTTAATAGGACCCTCTTATCCACAGGACTGGTACCTATGGTTCCCGTTATCCACATCTGACAAAAAAAAAATTCCTCTCTAGGCATTTTCTGGGTCCCCCAGTGCAAACCATGTGAAGTCAAGAAACGTAGGTCGCATTGTAGTTTTACAAGGTATTTAACCTTCTTTGCTAAAGGGTGCTGGTGCCTCACCAAACTATAAATCCCAAGATTCCATAGGTGATTTGGCAATTTTCACACCATCCTTTCCACATACATGAAGCTACCAAAATTGGAGATTTTTGCATCATGTTCACCTAAACATGACTTACAGTAACTAGAAACTCTGGATCAGGGCCTGAGATATGGTAACCCTAAGTAACAGGTTTTGTGGCTGCAGTTTATCCCAACTATGAAAGGAGGAGAAGGGATCTGATATTTCCACATTTATTCAAAGTTTTTTTTGTAGAATAGGAATGTCTAATTTATTCACGGGTTTTCCTTTAAGTGATTTTTTTTTTCAGTAGGAAAATGCATAGGAGGTAGGGATGGGGTGCAAATTTATTTTAAAAGCAACATTCTGCAAACCTAAATTGCTCTCTCTGCTCCCAGCTCGGCTTACGCCTTCATTTTGGTGGTCTGAGGCTGGTGGACAGCAAAGGAGGTCTCTACAGCTCTCTTCAATGAATAAATAAACAACTCCTTTGTGTTGGATACTTAAGGAGCCTTCTGATAAACAGGCCTGCAGATGACTGCTGACTTAAATAGATGAGGCTCCTTATGTCCTCAACCAGTGCCAACACACTGGGCAAAATGTGCCATCTGCAGCAGAGTGCTATTAAGCAAATTAATGCTGGGAATTTTTTGTCAATAATAATTGTGGAAAATAAACAAGGAATCCATTTTCCATTCAGTAATGATTGGCAAGAAAAATGGCAGCAATCAACTGGCATCCTGTCCATATATCACTTTGCCCATTTATATCAGCAAGTTTCCCTACACCCCACCTTTACTCGGAGAGCACTCTGCACAGAGAGAGATATTCCTCTTTGTAGACAGTGACTTGATTGAGTTCCCTGCTCTTTTCCTAGATGAACAGAAAAAGAGCAGCCAAGGCACAGTATGGCTGTCTGTATCTTTTCTTCCATGCTTGCTCTCCCTCTATGGACTCTTTTATGCACCATGAAGATCTCCATATAATTGCTGCATTGAGATTACCGTTATGTTTCACTGTTAACATTGAATTGGCAGGAACTACAACTAATCGATGTTCCCTACTCTTGCCTGTTCTGCCCTCAGTTTCACCTAAGACCATGGTTCTCAACCTGATCCTCTGATCTCCAGACCTCTTGAAATGTAAGCTATGCTTTGTTCAAAAATTACTTGCTTCCACCGTTTGTCCAAGGACTTCATCACATGGATGCAGTCCAGTATAGTGATTTACCAGACTCTGTGGTGAATCAGGGAATCATCGAGGCAGCAGCGAGGCAATCCCAGCACCCCAACTGGCAGCTGACATCTCCCCGTCACATGTGAGGAAGCATCGCTGTGCAGCTGACACGCATGGAAGCCCTTCCATGCTGCCACCCCAGTTCACCCACAGAGCCCCACTGGAAGTCACCCTATGTCAATTGATGGGTGATGCAGGGCTCCATGGGTGAACTGCGGTAGAAGCATACAAGGATGGGGTTTTTTTGCCACATGTGATAAGGCTGTGAGACAACCTTTGCAATGCTTCAATCACAGAATACAAAGCCTGTAAACAAATAGGATCTAGGGTAATATTAAAAAAATACCCTTTAAAATCAATGTTCACCTAGCTTAAGTAAATCTTTTATTAAAACATACATTTCATTGTCATTGACCACCCTTCAGTTCATTTTCAGACATTTAAATTTGGAAAAACATTGGTGGCACACCCTACTCTCAGTATATATTTATGATGAAGTTAAAAACAGAGCTCTTAAATAGTTATTTGGGTGTAGACAGTATTGTACTGACATCTTTCTACGAGGCCAGAGTACAATGAAGGTTCGAGCATAGGAAATGGTGACATGATCATGCTTTTGTCCTTTATTGTATACAGTTACTGAAAACAGAAAGAGTATGCCTACTATAATTTTAAAATACTTGGTGTTCTTAAAGATCAATGATAAAGATTTGTTTTTTTAATCTCTTATCCAAACAATAGATCATTGTGGCTGGAACCCTCTTGATGGCACATGTTTGCACATCCAGGGATTATGGAAGCACAAAAAATGCTGTGATATTTTACAAGACAGTGCATAGTATCTTCTTGGATAGTAGTTTTCCTGGGTTGCAAAACAGACTCCAGGTGGCACGTGGACACAATTTGTCTCCCGACAGATATGACTACATATGCATTATATGAAAGATGACATGTAATATTAAACTTATACTTGCAATAAAAATAATGTTTTAAAAATAGCTACCAATTAGCTATGGGAATGCTGAGCACCTTATCATATACACTGGAGAAAATGCTTATAAGTAGGCAACCTGTGGTTAAAGAAGGCCAGGGGAGGACTGGATACATACCCACCCAAGTTTTTCCTTTTCATAAAAGATTTAATAATGTGTGTTTGACTTATCACATGGCTGATTCTTCCCAATCCGTCCAATGTCTTCCTATGTCTCTGTTGCCCCCCCCCCTTAAAATAAATGTTTTGATGGACCTTGTGCAGCTATGCAACTCTGCTCATTCATGTCATGTCAGAGGAGAAACCCAAAAATGTTTTTTCCATTCTCCAAAGCTGCACAGTTACATTTTTTAAAAATTAAAAGGTGAAGCAGAAAACGTTAATTAGTTTAATCACGCTAATTCTCCGGCTGCCAATGGAAGTGAAATAATGGCCATTTCTGCAAAGGAGTATACAGCCGCATGAAAAGACCACCCCCAAAACTCGCCCCAAAAGACACATCACTGGCACAGAGGATGAACTGTAGATGTGTGTACTACCACACACAAAAACACATGTCTCTGATATGCACAGAGAAAGTAAAAATGAATGGAATCTCTTTCATTTTACAAAATGGCAGATCATTTGACTATGGGTTATCTATTAAATGGACCTTGCATCATGTGATAGGACCTGTAGGAATCAATAAGCAGAGACAGGTTATAAGACCACGTGATAAGGCCCTATGAAGCCTATGCTCCATTCTTCAGGTATCACTGTCTGGACCTTCATATAAGCAAACTGATAGAATCTTACATTGATTAAACTTTGGTCAGACCTCAACAGGAATATTGTGTCCAGTTCTGGGCACTTGATGATATTGACAAGCTAGAACAGAGAGGAGTGGCCAAAATTATCAAAGGCATGGAAGCTAAATCCTATGAGGGGTGGCTCAGGAAGCTCAGTATGTTTAGCTTGAAGAGAAGAAGGCTGAGAGGGTACATGATAGCCATATTTAAATATTTGAAATAATTTCACATTGAAGAGAAGGCTAGCGTGTTTTCTGCTGCTCTAAAGACTAGGGGGCCCTTCACACAGACTTGATTTTGGCAGTGGTAGGGTGTTTTTATTAGTTCAGCCATGGAGCCCAATGGCTCCCATCACACTCTGGAAAAGTTCTTCATGGCCGAACTGAAATAAAAGCCCCATCGCCGTCAAAAAATTGCCAGCAGCAGGCAACGGGAGGCTCCCTGTCTTTCCTTAAGGAAAGATGGGTCCAGCTAGTTTAAACAGGCTTCCCCCCATGTGATGACATAGGGAGAAGATGGGATGGAGCAGGGCAACAGCTTCCCCATGCCCCCTGAGCGGGCACCGCCAAAACATAGCAATACTGGCTGATTCTGGTAGCATGTGAGACAAGATCCTAAGACACTAAGAAATCGGTTCAAATTGCCAGAAAAGATATTTTACCTCAACATAAGGAAGAACTTCCTGATGGTAAGAGTAGTTTGGCTGTGGAAATTGAGATGAGGCCAACCCCCAAAGTCGGACATGACTAGACTTAACGTCAGGGGCAAACCTTTACCTTTATCCATAACTGAATTTAGATCTCTCTCACCACTAAAAGAAAAAAGAAAAAAAGAGGGATAGAAAAGGAAATAAAAACCAACAGAGGATACTATAATGCAAAATGTTTGCATATGAATATAAAGAGGCATGTTGAAATAATTTTGTCCTTATTTTTAGGTATCTTCAAGTTGACTTTGCTTATTGTGATCATATGAATGGGAATCCTTCTATCCCCAATAATCCTGCTCAGGCCATGCAGACTGTAAAAGAGTCTTCTTTTTCTTACTGCCCTCTACTTTACCAAGCTTTATAGTGATTTCTTTTCAACTTTCATAACCATACAGAGAAATAATTACTATTACTTAAAAGTTTATGTCCCATGGAATTATGGGACACACACTTTGGCAGAGAGGTCTAAATATCTTATCAAACTACAACTCCCACGATTGCATAGCATTGAACCCTGACAATTAGTCTTGTCAAACTGCATTGATTCTACAATGTAGATGCCCCCATATTGGGAGAATGTCTGTGATCTGATGTCCAGCACCACTCCAAGTCATAATAGTGGATGGACAACTTCAAAGCCCTTGCTCCTACATATCAATGGTTCTTTGTTCTTCAGACAAACTTGGATTGACAGCCCTTCACACATAGAATAACTTCAAAAAGAGGACTGTCTTCTACAGTAGGTCTCTTGGCCACACTACATGTCCACTGTTCTTTTGTTCAACAGTGCTGAATGAAAACATGTTCACTTCACACATTCTTGGGTGCTGGATCTCCCTAGCTGAGTATTCCTCACCCTGCAAAATTCTCCCATTTGTGTGGGGAGGGGGGAGTAATTCGACCATCTACATATACTAATCTGTTTTTGCACATGGATCAGCCAGATCAAGGCGACAGCCTCCACAAAAATGTACAGTATTACGTGTGCTTCATGCAAACTCTACAAAAAGCAGAGAAGCAGCCACCCTTCAAATTTAAATGCTTTATTACAGAATATTCCCTTTTTGAAGTGTGTTGATTTTATTTTTATCATATTTTAGCACAAACCCTTTTCATGTTATAAATTAAGTAACTGCAACAGAAGGGTGATGGGGGGCTTTCTCCTTGATGCATTTCCTTTAAAGAGATTTTTAAAGTTTACAGTTGAAAAAAAAAGATTGTGGAAAGCTGTGTTGAAATATATGATACACTGAAATTAAAATGAAATCCCAAAGAAATTATCATGCAGTCATGGGTTGATGTGGACTGAGTGATAATAAATAAAGGTTAAAAGGACACAGGCAAGTCCTTTTTTTCATGGTTTTCCATTTTTTTTCTTCTGTTGTTTGTAAAAAAAATCACTTAGAAGATTAAAAATAATATTTCTTTCCCTATTGATTTTTCTTTTCCACATTGGAAAAAAGTATTAATATATTTTCTGTGCTTACAATGGCACTAGAATGAATATGGCTCTGCCTCCTCCTTCCTTTGCCTTGCATTGTTGGGAGTGTTTGCTCTCTAATGCTAATTCTAATGGAGGAACAGGAACTGCGGCAGCACTTTTCTGTAAATGGTGACCAATTAAACGTCCTAACATGGGCTTTCATTGCCCAAATCTAGGATCTTAAACATCTCAAATACTACAATTGGACAGTTCAGTCCTCCAGATGCCTTTTTTTATTTTGAGAATGTGCACAGGATGAAATCAACAATGGCTGGAGTTCTTTTTGTGACACACACACACACACCACTCAAAAGTCACTTTTGCACAACAGACTAATTCTGCTGATTGTGGTGGGGGTGTTTCTCTGTGCCATGTTTTTGCAAGTTGTGCAGTATGCATTACACATTGTGGTTGCACCTTGTACAATGTGGTGCATTGTGGTTGTGTACTCACTAATTTGCATTGTGCCCCTGCATCCTATACGGTTCACATTTGTTCATTGTGAAATGGCAGCTAGGCATTGCCTTATGTGTCGTGCAATGTAGCTGTTCTGCATTGGGTTTATATAGTGCTCATGTAAAGTAGCTCTGCATCCAGACATTTATGTTATGCTGAAAATATGTTGGATCACACCCAACATAAACCAATGTGTTCAGATGACATTGTTATCTGAAAAGTTGCAAAAGGTGTCCGTATTTTTAAATGCACAGTTAACACAACAATCAATTTAACAATAGCTAAATCTGATTGCTCCTTCCACCTGAAGTTGACTCATTCAGTCAATTGAATGTAATACTTATCAACTGACCAAGTTGCCCTGGCTTCAGTGGATCTATCCTATAGTTGGGACTAAAGATTGGATTTGAGGAGAAATGTTCCCCCAAAATCTACTGATTTCTGTCATTGAGGTACAATTTTGTCTCAGCCAACATAACATATTGGGACAATACTGTCCCATGCGGTTAATGACATTCTAATGAAGGAAAAGGCTGGTTCCATTTAAGAAAAATGAATATGCTTCCACATCCTATGGCACTGCAAGAGCACAGACAATGAACCAAGTAGTGGTGGGCTGGGGGGGGGGGAGGAGTAATCAAAGCCATGAATACAAAACAGAAGAATAAAAACGATCACTAACCCAGTGATTCCTCTGTTTTTCACATTCACACAAGTTGTATTGGCATCCAGTTTAGAGATACACATTTGCCAAGACAGTGATGGGGATTTCCTCCCATTTAAGCCTACTTAAGACTTCCATCAGCATGTATCATCCTTTTATCATATTTACAGTAATTATCTAATATTATAAGCATTATTAATGTGACTGTAATGAGTCATTAAAAAGAACATTCACTGATTTGTTTATTTATTTGGATGTTTTTTTCTGCTAGAAGATCAGCTCAGCTATCTTTGAATCCTCTGGATGAGTGTTTCACCTTGAAATATCAAGGACAAAGAAGTCATTTGCAAATTCTATTTATTCCATTGGCAGAGAGTGCAACTCTGTTCATCTCTTTGGAGACTGCTTAAAAACCTTTCCCCAATATTGTTCCCTTAGCATTTTATTGAAATCAGCGGGGATTACTAACACAATCCTTTGTCTCTACACAGAAGAAAATACCATGAAGTTCTATAAACTAACCACTGTGCCAGAGGGGGACCATTCCAAAAATAAGTCTCAATGAGTAATAATAATGATCACAACTATGATCATGAAAACAACTACTACTATTTTTTATATTGACTTGGCTTTCTCCCCAAAGTGGACTACAAAGCTAGTCACAATTAAAATAAGTTAATTGAAATTATGGGACAGCTTTCTGAACAGGTGTAGAAAGGATTACACCATAAATATGCTTCAATTTGGCTAGACTATAGAACAACAGGTAAATTACTTTTCCAGGCAATGCTACAATCTTTTGAAAATCCTGATGTGACACTGCAGAGTTGATGTTCATAACATTTTGTGGACAAGACGATGAGTGATGTTAAGAATGGACATCATTGTATGCTCAGCAAGAAGATCATTGGAAGAGAGCTTCTTGATTCAAGTCAATTAATAGCCCATTATTGTCACTACTGTTTGGTATGGCTCCTCAAGATTTCAAACTGGAACTTCCCAGTCTTATTTGGAAATGCCAGGAACTCAACCAGGGACATCTTACATTCAAATCATGCGTTTTTCATCTGAGATATGGAGTTTTCACTAAAAGTCTTTCAGGATACTGCCACTGTTCCTAAGATCATCATTCTTGAGCAAAGGAACTTCAACAGGTGACTGCAACATGGAACTGCTCAATTACAATTTCAGTTTTTCCATTTTTTGTTCTGAATTGGGCAATGGCCTAAATCCATTTGTTTATTCCAACTAAAGTAGATGTACTGAAGAATGAAAATCAGTATACTAACAATGTTTGTGAGACTAGCAAATGAAGTTTGGCTGAACATTATTTGATCACAACATATATGTTAATTAGCTTTGTAATGTTACTATCACCACTGCTTTTTAAATGGACACCAATAAAGCCATTATTAATGTTACTATATGAGAATTTTATTTTGTTTCCATCTGAACTTTCTTTTTACAACCCCATACTATGGTTCACCTGTACATCTGTAATGTAGTATCACATTCTCTGGGCCGAATGTATTTTTATATTTAATGCATTTCTTAGTTTTAAAAGCCCAGTAAGACTCTTCACTGTTGTTGTTTTATTGCAATAGGATTGCAGCACAATTCTTACACAAAGATGTATTGTCTTTAAAGGTTTAGGGTTAGGGCCTCAATGTCTTCTGCATGCAGAAATATCCTTCAGCTAACAGAACCCTCTTCTGTGGCTGATCTCTTGTCAAAAGAGCAAAATGCCAGCAGAAATGCTCTGCTGGCTAAGATCTGCAGGCAGATGAGCCAAAAAAAAGGTCAAGAGAGAAGAAATCAAGTTACTGTAAAAACCCAAGCTTCTCTAGTTCAGGTAAACACAGAAATAAGATCAACAAGTCATTTTCCTAAGTAATTTTCAACATATTTATTTTATTTACATCATTTCTACCCCGCCTTTCTTACCTGAGGGGACTCAAGGCGGCTTACAATAATAGGCAAAAATTCAATGCCTGACACAATACATTCACCAACAGTTCAGATAAATAAATAACATAACATAGTAAAATACGTGATATAAAAGTTAAAAACATATCCAAGTTAAAATCCATTCATCTAAAGTCCTCATATGTAAATCTTAGTCCAGACCATGTGATATAGATGTTCTCATTCAATGAACACTTGCATACACAAGCATGTCTTTAAGGCTTTCCTGAAGCCTGGGAGCGTTGGAATCTGCCGAATGTTACTGGGGAGGGTGTTCCACAGCCGAGGAGCCACCACCGAGAAGGCCCTGTCCCTCGTTCCCACCAGCCATGCCTGTGAGGCTCGCGGGACCGAGAGCAAGGCCTCTCCAGACAATCTAAGGCAGGGGTCCCCAAACTAAGGCCCGGGGGCCGGATGCGGCCCTCCGAGGTCATTTACCTGGCCCCCGCCCTCAGTTTTATAATATAATATATTGTATATACATATAATATTGATAATATTATAATGTAATACAATATAACACTAATAATAATACCATATAATAATATTGATTATATATTCTACATTACATATAATATTACTAATAATATTACAGTATAGTGGTATAGTTCAATATAGTAATATATAATGCTAATATTGTGCTATGCTAATAATATAATATATTGTATGTACTTATAATTTGTAAGCCACTCTGAGTCCCCTTTGGGGTGAGAAGGGTGTGATACAAATGTAGTAAATAAATGCAGTAAATAAATAATAAATAAATTTTAGACTTAGGCTCGCCCAAAGTCTGAAATGACTTGAAGGCACACAACAACAACAACAACAACCACCCTAATTAACTTGACTATCTGATTGGCCAGAAGCAGGACCACACTTCCCATTGAAATCCTGATAAATGTATGTTGGTTAAAATTGTTTTTATTTTTAAATATTGTATTGTTCTTTCATTGTTCTTGTTGTTGTTGTTGCACTACAAATAAGACTTATGCAGTGTGCATCGGAATTTGTTTGTATTTTTTTTCAAATGATAATCCGGCCCCTCAACAGTCTGAAGGATTGTGGACCGGCCCTCGGCTTAAAAAGTTTGAGGACCCCTGATCTAAGGGTTCTAACAGGCTCATAGGTGGAGATACGTTTGGACAGGTAAGATAGTAACATATCTTTATCTATTGGGAATTTAGATTCAGCTCAGCTTCAGTCTTTGTCCATCTTGGCCAATGGGATTATGCTCTAATATGGCACTCCTCTGAAAATGTTACCTGATTTGTAAATTGCAGTATAAGTGTCTCATCACAAAGACCAGAAAAAATGTCTCGCGTCATGAGAAAGGAGAGCAGCAGTGGAGTCAATCTGTTGCCCCACACACAGCTCCCTCTCAGCGACGCTTTCCCCATCACATGAGGAAAGTGTTGCCCTTCTTGTGAGGCCTCATGCTGGCTCCATTGGAGCCAGCACAACATGGGAAGCCTCTCGTGTTGTGGGGAAAGCATCCAGTGACACTTTCACTCTGGTTGGGGGCGGGGCCTCCACCAGAAGTCACATGACATCGTATGGTGACTGGCATGGGGTTCCATGCGTTAGATAGGGTGAAAGTGTCCTAGGACACTAAATTCCTCCCGTCTGATTAGGTCACCTATGTGCAGAATTTTGTTTATAGTTCATATATGTATTTCTAGCCAAAATTATGGTGTTAACTTAACCAAAAATATAATATTATTATATGTCTGCATATTTTTTCTGGCTCAAAGTTTTATTTGAGCAGAGTTTGCTAGCTGAATAAGCTGTGCTGCCTTAGAATTGGGCACTGAAGGCATGGAAAAGGATCTTCTGCAACATTTGAAAAGCTTTCCATAACCTCCATTACACCTTTCATCATGCCCCCCATATACAATTTACTTCTATAACAAGGAAAATAGCATCATATATTGTGGAATGGAAGAAAATTTGGGTCTGTGACTAGAGCAGCTTCTTGTAAATGAAGGATGTATGTGTGATTAGTTTCATAGTACCCCATATAGCTCCCGATAGGACAGGCACATAAGGTGCTCCATCATGAGCCTTTGGAAGAAGTGAAAACAGAAATGAGACCTTGGTATTTTTTTGAATTCCTGGGTAGAGATGCAGGGAGGGAAGAGTAGCAACAAGTATATATGTGAATTGCTGAAAACTTC
Source organism: Anolis carolinensis (assembly GCF_035594765.1). Taxonomy (NCBI): domain Eukaryota; kingdom Metazoa; phylum Chordata; class Lepidosauria; order Squamata; family Anolidae; genus Anolis; species Anolis carolinensis. The sequence goes on along the minus strand of NC_085843.1, from coordinate 240,044,846 downwards.
AACATTTCATGCAAAGAGACTTCCTTATCTTTCTGCCTACACAATGTATGCAATACTTTATTAACATCTTCCACAGTAATCCCAGAAAAACTGAAGAGGGGGAAAAAGTGTCAGATCAAAAAGGGGAGTTTGAAAGAAGGCGGTTAAGCAGGTTGCTGGGATTCTAATGATTGCTTCCTTCATTCTCTGGGTGTCACACGCAACATCTCTAAGCCCGGCGGAGAGCATAAGCCACACAAATAGCCATATTTGTTAACATTCATATGACTCTTTCATTTGAGCTATATTTCCTTGAGTACATCACAATGAAGAGTTTCTTTTAATGGAGATCAACAGGGGAAAAACAACTGTGAGGGACTTCTCTCTCTCTCTCTCTCTCTCTCTCTTACTAACTCTCCCTCTCTCCCTCTAAACCTTTTACACTGCAGTTGAACAAGCCTCTGGATAAAGACTTTATCCAAAAAACCCCTCTTTAAAGTTATTTCAAATTTCTCTGCAAGGCTTTCAGAAATCTGTTTGTTTGAGGGCAGAATTAGATGTGACCGGCGTTTTATTGTGACATAAAACCATATTTCTTCCCCGGAAGATTAAAAAATAAAATCGGTTAATAAGAAAAGCTGTCAGCAACAGAAAATGGCTGACATAATCCGTTTATCCTCCGAGCAATAAAGATATTGGTCCTTGGGAGTCTATCCTCTCTCTCATGTTATTTCGCCCAAAACATTATCTTCCCAGCATTCTGATGGATTAAGAAGTCATATGGGAGATAGCAGGGAAATGACAGATACAAAAAAATAATATCCTTTCATTTCCCCTCCTCCCTACTCTCTCTCTTTCTCTCTCCAACCCCTCCTTCCCCTCACCTCTCTTTCTCTCTCTTTTTTTTCTGTCCCCTTGGAAAGTGGTGGATCTGTTTATTCCCAGAATTCCAAAGCTTTGCGATAATCCTTATAGTTTAAACCCAAAGTGATGATGCTAAGTACCATAGCAACTGTGTTGCCTTGTGTACAGTCACAGAAGAGCCATACAATACAGAGAGAAATATGTGCATCTCCTGTACAATATATGTGCAATTAAAGACAGCATATCTTAACATTTCAGTTTTAAAGCGAGTCCTCTAAAAACCACAATACAAGAATCTAGAAACAGGGATACAAACAATAGCATGGTTTTTTTTTCTAAATTCCATTTTCTTTCCAGACAGGAGTGAATACAGAAGAAAGTGTAGTCTGAATAGTATGTGCAGCTTGCTCAATATTAGATTTATTGGTGCTTGAGAAATAGTGTTTAGGGAGAAAGATAAGTTGAAAGGGGAAGTTTTGCCTTTTGTTGTGAGAACAGTAGGTTCTTTGTACTATATTTTATTTTTGCAGAGATGAGTTATTGAGTCCCTTCCTAGTTCATTGAAATTACTAGAGTCAACAAGCAGCTTCAGCTCCATTGTGCTTTGGATTATGTGGAAAGTTATGGTTCTGAAGATGGCCTTCACATTTCTAAATTAGTTTAATCCTTTCATTGGCTTACTTTTTTATTAAATGAGGAAATCTTAAAATGGGCTATTTAAGACATACAGCTAGCTTAAATGCCACCAGTGAAGAAGAATGGGTAGTAGGCTGGCTATTGTACTAGCAGATCATTCACAATGACCACCATCACCACCATTCATGACAAACTTTTACTTAGGATTTAAACACTTAAAGGGGATGTTGATTAAGTAACATCCCCTTTAAGAATCATTTCAAGATTACTCCTATCCTAGAAGATCCATGTTGCAGTGGAGAAAGGATTGGGAAACCAACTGGCACCATTAAAACACAAGAGAGAAAATGACAGTAGGGAATACAACATTTTCAAAATGGAACACAGGATTAAAGCTAGCATTAAGCATCACGGGAGATTTTAAGGTGGAGTATGGAAAAAGTGACTACCCAGATGTTGGGACGCAGATGCCATCCCTCTCCAGACTGATAGAAATTGTAGTCCAACAGGCTCTGGAGGGCTACATATTCCCCACACTTACATTAAGGCAGGGGTCCCCAAACTAAGGCCTGTGGGCCGGATGCGGCCCTCCAAGATCATTTACCTGGCCCATGCCCTCAGTTTTAGACTTAGGCTCACCCAAAGTCTGAAATGACTTGAAGACACACAACAACAACAATCCTAATTAACTATTTCATTGGCCAGTAGCAGGCTCACACTTTCCATTGAAATCCTGATAGGTTTATGATGGTTAAAATTGTTTTTATTTTAAAATATTGTATTGTTATTTTGTTGCTGTTGTTGCTTTTTGCACTATAAATAAGACATGTGCAGTGTGCATAGGAATTTGTTTGTATTTGTTTGTATTGAAGGATTGTGGACCGGCCCACTGCTTAAAAAGTTTGAGGACCCCTGCATTAAGGCTTCAGTGTAAAGATCTAGCCCACCTAAAAAGTATACACATTGACTACTGGTCCTCATTTGCTAGATAACTTGAGCGAAACTGTTGAGATAAGAGTGACACATTACAGCCCACTAAGTGTTGTTGGACTCTAGTTCCCAGCACTCCTCACACTTGGCCATGGTCCCTACAGTCCAGCACCAGCAGTCCAACCACATCCTGAAGGTGGCATTTTGTCCATTCCTGCTTTCTATTATCTCCAATGCACACCACAGTAAATTTGCAATTTCAACTACCTGACTCCTTCATCTTCAGTGACACACATTTCCTAACTCTTCACATAATTCAAACACATACACACAAATATATTAGTTGAGACTTTTCACATATTGAGCTTCCATAGCCAGAAATTTGGAATAGTATTGTGATGGCGATCTGGAAGGATGCTTACATTAAATAAGCTAGATAGTTCCTAAGGCACCACAGAACTTGTTAAGGAGTTCTGAAGCAACGGAATCCTCTTATGAGATCTCATGGTGCTTTCTATTTCTGAGATCTGGTGTAGAATCCAAAATTTTATTTATTTGTTTATTTAAAACATTTATATTTCACCTTTCTCACCCTGAAGGGGACTGAGGGCAGAGCACAACATATATATGACAAACATTCAATGCTGGAACATAAAATAAACCATAAATATACATAAACACTATGCCCTCTATGTAATAAGTGATATTTGAAGTGAAGTTGATGAAGGTGATCACGTCCATATTCCCCAAAACTAGAACTTACAATCTCCCTAAATAAGCCAGTTACAAATTTAAACAGAGCATAGTTAAACATACAAAAGCAACATTAAAATGGAAATAAATTATCAACAACATTTCAATTTTCTTTCTTTCTTTAATTTATATCATGCCTTTCCTCAACATAAGACCCAACACAGAATTTTCATGTACAATTAACAAGATTACAGAGCAATTTATTAACAGTACAGTCATACTTCCACATTAGTAATTTTGACTTTTGCAGATTTGCTTATTCACAGTTTGAAAAAAAAATATCTCTAGGAATCTCTAGGTCTTTCAGTAGGTCTCTTATAATAAACTTTCCCCTGTCATGCTGGAGCACCAGAGATTCCTAGAGAGATATGTCCTAGAAATCTATAGTCCTGCAATGCAATTCTATGTTCAGTTTCTAGCAAATGTTAACCACAAAATTGCTCTAGCAGATCTAGCAATTCCTAGAGAGGTGTTCTCTCAGGTTTTAAAAAAAGCAATTTCTGTGCCCTCAACCTCAGCAAATGTGGAGGGCTGACTGCTTTCTTTAGTTCTCAAAGACATTGTGGGGTTTCTTTTAACGTCTTGGACCAAAGATCAGCAAACAGGAATCATCCCGAGAAAGGCAATTCTGAAACCTAGGGTAGGGATACCATATTTTAAAAAGCAAAAAAGGACATATTTATTGATCAATTATTTCAAACTACTTATAGCTATAACAACTCTCACTTTAAATACCCCTGCTATATGTAAGCTGATCATACTAAAGGTAGGATTGTCCATGTCATCATACTTCCAATTTCTATGTCTGATCGTAAAAGCTGGATATTGAAGAAAACTGATAGGAAGAAATTCAACTAATTTGAAACGTGACAGAGAAGAGTATAAAGCCATAAAGGCTATTGTGGGCTGGTAAAAGACAGATATAAAATGGGTCCTATAGTCAATCAAACCTGAGGATAAGACAACTAAACAGAATCATATTTTGGGCTCACCATGAGAAGGCATGATTCACTAGAAAAGACAATGATGCTTGATGAAATAGAAGGCGATAGAAAAAGAGAGAAACTACATTACAGATGGATAGACTCAATCTACACTGACCATTTAATGCAGCTTGAAGTTGGCTTCAAACTTCAGCAGCTACAAAACACACACACCAAAGTACAATGCAGTACAAATTAAAAGGTTTAAAGAGCATCATGCTAAGCTGGGAAAAAGTCTGAGTTAAACGCCTTAATGTACTTCAGCAAGCCTTAAATCTAAACCACATCACATGGCGAAATCGGATCAGCAGAATGTGAAGCAATGTATAGACACCCACCTGCCTTGGTGCAGTGTTTTAAAATTTGGAGCACAGAGTGGAGGGAAGCTGCTGAAAAACACCCCAAGACCATAGTTAGGCAGCAGAAGGCTAATTCACCCCCTGGGATAATGGATTATGGATTACCTATACTTCTAACTATCCCCCTCCATGCCTATTATGTTTGGGTAGGACTGGTGAGCACCTCATCCTGGAATGGAAAAAAGTACTGTGGATTCTTGAACCAATTTGAGGCCACCTTCTGTGGTTAATGTAATCATCATCCTGTCCTCAAATCTGTTCCAGATATGTCAATCTAATCATTCACACAGCAAAACAATTTTCTCCAGACTGGTCCCAACTCAACTTAAATGGTCAGTGTAGATGTGCCCAGGACAGCCATGGCCCCAAGTCTGCAAGGCTGTTGATAACAAGGTGACTTGGAGGTCTTCCATTCATAGGATTTCCATAAGGCCAAGGCTGACCTCAAAGCAGTTATATAGTAGTATTAATTGGTACTAGAAATTAACCGCATTTGAATAGCAACATGCATCCATTCTAAAATATTATCCTTTTAAATTAATTGTTTGCTTGCAGTTTTTTAATTACAGAATAGTTCAGTGGGGTCTGCTTTGGCTGTAACTTATTATGGAGCTTTGTGCTATTAGGATATGAAAGGATTAAATGTTGCTGTTATAGAATGTCATATTTCTTCATGCATTAATTACATAATGCAACCAACATACACCAGCCTATTGTGTGCCACATATTTCAAGTAATCCAAAGTGTAACTTGTGTTACTCTTGCTATCAAAGCATGGTGAATCTACATATGAAGACTGGAGCAGGCTAGCCAGGCTCACCCACATCCATAATTCTGTCACTATCTTTACATAAGAGGGAATCAACCTAAATAGATCTTCTTCTATATGCTATATGTGTATATTCTCCCTGCAATCAGGAATCAAAAGAAAACAGCCACTCACACACAAACAAATATAAGGTCCCCAATCACATGGAGTGTATTCACCTCTAGCTGAAATTGTATTAATGGCAACTGATCTACACATTAGGAGAGTGACAAATAGAGATGGAATGGTGCAGAAGTACATAGCTCTTTCTCTTCACATGTGGACTGAACACACTTGGAGCAAGTCTACATGGGCTTGAAAATGTAGACTCACTGTGAATTGACTACTGGATATCCTCATGACATTCCTGTACTTTCAGTGGGTAAATGGATTATCCTGGGTTAAATCAGCTTTGACTCACTTTGTGCAACGTCAAGGGATGCTCAGGAGTTTACTTGAAATTCTGGAGTATCCTGAGGCTTTGGGATTGTATGGACAACAGGACTGGGTTCAATTTGGACCAATTCACTATCCACATGGCACGCTGCCACCATCACAGTTTCCCTGCACTTATCAGCACAGGGATAAAGGGATGGCCCATGCCCATGTCACCACTGTCACCACTCCCAGGTAGCCACAGAGCCCCTTCTTCCCAGCCCTTTTGATGATGTTAGAATGGACCACCTGTAACCAAGAGCTTGCATAGAGCTCTATGCCAGCTGTGAACAGTGAGTACTCCACAGGAAGTGAGGGTCGTTGTGGTCTTGGCCCAGTTGGACTACGTGGATGCCAACCTTGCACTGCAGTTGGTTCAGAAGGGTGCATGTGGCCAGTGGAGCTTCATCCTTATTTAACAATAGCATAAGGTTTACATCTTGTCATTGCTTGCATATTACAGATTGTTTTTCTACCTGGCTATGATTAAAATAGCACATTCTGACTTTTCCAAAAGATGTTGCTTGTTCACAAATTCCATGTAGCTAGACAGCTCTTGAGCCCCATCACCAAATTTTACCACATACCCCCATTTTAAGAAAAAATACCTGATGCATGATATCAGGCAACTAGATGGCTTCCATTTGGATTTCCCTGAGATAGCCTTGATAAATAATCTGTACCCTCCAGGGTTTTATGAATAATTTAAATTGTATATATCTTGCACCAACCAGGACATTACTAAGGCAACACAAGCCCACTAGAGGCATAACAGAGTTACTATCAAAAGATTTATATCATGGATCCTCTCAAGTCTTATGTTTTTCCCAAAGCAATAGCATTAAGGTAAAGGTAAAGGTTTTCCCCTGACATAAAGTCTAGTTGTGTCCAACTCTGCGAGTTGGTGCTCGTCTCCGTTTCTAAGCCAAAGAGCCGACGTTGTCTATAGACACCTCCAAGTTCATCTGGCCGGCATGACTGCATGAAACGCAGTTGCATTAAAGCAATTGAATAAAAATAAATGTCCATCCTTAGGAGATCCTTTCACCCAAAGAAGGGCAGAGACTTGGAAATATCTTATTTCTTGCCCCCATATAACAGTTTCTTGTAGCCATGAAGGGCAAACCTTTCAGAGTTACAAAATGTTGAGTTCCCTGAAGAAAGTCTCAGCATAGCTATGTTATCTGCACTAGTGATGTGTCAAAACTGTTACCACTCTGTAAAAAAAGTGTATGGAGGCCGGAGTTAGATATGTCAAACAGCTAATGGAGGACTGGGTTCTTCAGTCAGCAAATGCTGAAAGTCCACTGAGGCTACCTTGTGTGAAAAACCGCCAAGCAGCAATTCAGCTTGAAGTAATTTACAGAGTGTATTCCATGATTTTGCTATACAAAGAAAGCTCTTCTGTTTTCTTCTTTAACTTTTCAGTGACACTGGTTTTTGTTTGGTTGCTTGTTTGCTTGCTTTGTTATTTATTTCTTTGTTTGCTTGTTGCCTTTCCTACAATGGAATCAAAGAAGCACATATCCTCACAGCCACCCTGTCATGTCGGTGAGATTTTTGCTCTTATGGAATATTTGTAATTTAATGGTTCATCTCAAAGAACTATCAAACAGCAGAGATTTTTGCTTTCTTTGCGTACAGACCTCCACAAAATCCTAATTCTTTGTATATATGGGTCTGAACAGTGAAAAATGAAAAAGGAGGATCCAAATATATTTTTCTGAATCCTGGAAGCATAATTTCTTCTAAATTATTTTATTAATTTGGAAGAAAGTGGGATCTTTTTCAGACTGTACCAATACTGTGTAATTTGATGAGTTTGTCATTTGCTGAGACTTAACATTCACTGCTAGTGATTTGCAGTGCACTACAGCACTAGACTACATCAGCAGAGCTTTTCAGGAGAGCCTTCTAAATACTCATCTACATGACCACTAATCTGAGACAAATCCAAAGAAGGAATGCTGTGGATTTCCCCAGGAGGCAGCCACACACATTGTCCACACTCCATGACTCACCAAGTCTGGACTCAGTAGTGTCTGGACTCCAGATACCCGGCCAGGCTAAGACAACTTCCACCTTGCTGGGTCATCAGTTTATCATCTGTGTCACCACTGCCACTGCCAGATGGCCACAGAGCTCCATGGGAGCTCCTGGCCATTGCAGCCCTCCTGCATTGACATCAGCAGAGACATCTGTGTGACTAAGAAGAAACATGGACCCAATCCTATGCCCATCAACTGTTCATGTGGCAGCCGATGGCAGCAAGGGGCATCCACAATGCAGACATTTGGCAATGGCAATGGCAGCAACATGGGTCCAATTCATTCCCATTTGATCAACTATTGAACAGTGGCTTAACATCTATGGATGCTCTTTGATTCAATGAGTCTACTCTAATTGAGACTACCAGTAGGATTCAAACCATACTATCTTCCTAACTACAAATACGCTAAGTGACATTATTTGTCCAAACCAGGACCAGACCTAATATCAAGCAAAGTGAGTCAACCATCTCAGTTAATAGATATGTGAGGGGACTGACAGGTAGTGTGGAGGATATACAAGGTGGGTTCTACATTCTCTAAATGATCCTCCTGCCCTCAGAAGCTGTATAAGAGATACTTCTTTGACCATGCTGAATAAAATTAAACAGCTAGACTGGTACAGTTCTGTACTTGTAACAGAGCAAAGCCTTAGACAACAAAACCATCTAGATGTGTTGTGTGTGTGAGTGCACTGTATAAAGGATGTAAGTTTTCCTTAATCTTCTTCCTGAAAGAAGCAATGAATCGTTTTAGCAATTCTGTTCTTAGTGCAAGAAAATCTTTTTCAAAAATAATACAAGATTTGAATCCTATTTGCAAGGTTTATTCTGCACAAAATATTCACAGGGTTGTTTTGCACAGGAAACAGATTATTATTATTGCTGCTGTTGCTGTTATCACCATTTCAACAGAAAAGGATGTTTTCTACATAGAATATGTTGTTCTCTGTGCAAATTAGCCACATGCTGAAGATTTCAATAATTCCAGGATACTTCTTGTCAGGATTCCCTAATCCTAAAAACAAATTACGGTAGTTCTGACATTCTTTTAAAAATAAATCTGAATATTATTTCCATTTCTGCACAATGTTCTGATTCTCTGCTATGGCTGACATTGTCTCCCCATAATGTTGTACTCCAAGATCTTAAGTCTCTTCCATCGCCCGCTACTTAGTTCTTTCAGTTCATCACACTGAAGATTGAACCCAAGACCTCGTATATATCCCACAGCATTTACTTTCCAGTTCAAATCTGATAGTCTAAGATATATTGTTTAAAACCTGAACAATGAAAAAGCTGCATTTTTAATTGTAGGGCTCCCAGAATCCTTTGGTCAGCATGGCCGCTCCGCCAATTATTATAATGTTGAGATTCGAGCCCATGAAGGTAACTTTTCCAACTCCACTTCAAACTGTAGATTCAAATTTAGGAGACTACGGATGCATTTTTAGAGACCTAAGGCCCTGTCCATACTAGGCTTCTTCTTGATCTAAATTAATTCTTTTAACTGATAGATCAGTTGTATTGATGTAAACCAATTTAACTTTCAAGTTAAATTAGCTGATCTAAGATGATTGTATAATCCCCCCCTTTTTTCTTCATGTGTACATGTTAGATTTTCAGCTCCAAAAATATTGTCCATAAAAATAGCACACATATATTTCTTTTTAGAGATTCTTTTAACTCTTCCTGCCCCTGTACATTTAGGATTAGAAGGAAACATTTAAATTGAGTAGACCTTATCCAAAATGCTTGGGACCAGAGGTGTTTTTATGTTATTTATATTTTTTTATTTTGAAATAGCTCTATTTGCTTAATTATACCTTAGGAAAAACTTCCTGGTGGCAGAAACTGTTCAACAGTGTAATACCCTGCCTTGAAGAGTGAAAGAGTCTCTTTTTGTGGGTCTTTAAACAGGAACTGGGTGGCCATTTTTCAGGAGTACTTCTGATTACGAGTTTCTGCATGGCAGAACAAGGTCAGGCTGGATCGTCCTTGGGATATTTTCCAACTTTATGATCCTATAATCTTCCTAGTATTGGAAAACCTAAAGATGATGGTGCACACACTAGTAACCTCAAGGTTGAACTTCTCCAATGGACTTTACATTGGGCTACCTCTGTGCCAGGTTCAGAAACTCCAATTCCTGAAACACGTGGCTGCCAGATTGGTTACACAAACATCTAGGAGTCAGCATATCACATCTATATGTTACTGTTTGGGCCAATTATGCTTTATAAAGCTGTTTAGGAAAGAGCTACCCTAAAATGTGGGGAGAGGGAGAGATCCCAGCTACATTCAGCAGTTTGCTTTGGCTTACGTCTACAGGGAAGGGGAAAATTCTACTGTCCTTTCCTACCTGCTACTCCTTGCTGAATCAGTTGAGTGCAAACTATTTTTGCACTTTGTTCAGTTTGCAATTAATTAATTAATTACAGTAAACCAAGGATAATCAAAATGAAAAAGGAGAGAAAAACTGGAACGCTTCAAAAAGAGCTGGAAAAGTCCAATGACTTAGGACTGCTTAGGATTGTCCCCACCAGTTCTGGATGGCTGGAAGGTATGGGAAGAGTGAAACACAAAATGGCAATGAAGCATGTGCTGCCACCCTCCAGAGTCTCATGACCCTTCTACGACCCTTTAATAAACCCTAAAATCCAAGAGAAACCAGGATAAAAGGGGGGAGGGAAGGTTGCAAGATGCCATTTGCTGAAAATGCGCACTGAATCGCATCAGTGACTGCAAAACACTGGGTTAAAAGGGTGAGTTTAAAATCCGAGATCAGACAAAAATGTGCATGTTCACATGACTGTATATCCCTGCACTCAAGAAAAACACTTTGTTGCAATACAGTAATGTGGACTGCTCCAGCACATGTGTGCATTTTAAAATGAAACAGAGTCTGAGAGCTGTAAACAGATGGAGCCACAGACACACAGGTGGCTACATGGAAGCACAAATGAAAAGCAATTCCCATGAGAATTCTCTGCAACCATTTTTTTGTTCTCATATTTATGATATTAAACAGAGCTTGAATTTATACGGTGGGCACCAGCATGGCAAGCAAGTTATGCTAAAGGGAAGAAGGCTTCAAGAGGGCAAACGTAAAGGCAGCAGGAGGGTGAGGCGAGATAATGACAAGAAATTTTTGTATATCCGCAGCAGAGCTTATGAAGTCCAGCTCATTTCAGAGAGTTAGTAAAAAAAAAATCTGGTGGATGTCCCATGTCCATTTTGTGGATTACTAAAATCCGCTACAAACAAACCTTTCAGGACTCCAGGGGACTATTTGCAGGGGCTGACAGCTCCGTGTTTCAACTTGCTTTCAGGTACCACAGTTTTTATACCAATTTCTTTGTCCTGCATTATGAGGTTGTCTGGAAGGGTCCCCAATGGAGACAAGAATATTCCACTGCAAAGCCCTGCAGTGTGTCCTCCTGTCCTCTGTATGCTAAGATCCTTCAAACATATTGGCACATATCCCTCTCACTTTGAAAGTCATGAATCCAGTTCAGACTCAGTATTCTCCTATACCTACTATCTTTCTGGTCCGCATGTAAATACAAGGAGAGGAGGGTGCAGAGAAAGAGAAACAAGCCTAGCACACACAGGAAAGACAGAGACAGAGGGATAACAGGATAACAGGAGCCATGAAAATATGCCAACCACTGCTGTTGTTGGCCTAAATGCAGATAGGTATTGTGCTGAAAACAAAGATTGCTTGTACTTTGTAGATAGAGACGGGTTTTGTTACAAAGTGCTTTGTATGAAATTGGGTCACAGTAGAATATGAGCCAACTCCTCCTCTTTCCCTCCCTCCTCCCTCCTTCCACCCCCCCCCCCCCCCAAAATGTGACTATCCTTTGAATCTACAGCCAAATCTCAAGAGTGACTGGGTAGAAACAGTTACAGCTTTGCCAGTTTTCCTGGCTGATGTTTGCTCTTAATTATTGGCGTGACACTTGTAGCTTTCTAGAATTCTACTTTGCTGAACAAGACAGGCAAGTATTTGCACTCTTGGTGATGTGTTAAATCCATGCCTTGCCAAGGAAAGGGAACCCCCCAACGTAAGCACACCTTTTTGAATGTCTTGTGCAGAGCTCAATAGAGACCAAACTCTCACTTGTGTAACATGGTCTGCACCTCTGTTTGTTCATATAGGTATTATGTTATATTGTGAGGCATAAAGTACTCCTAAAACTCCCCCAACAATTGATTTTTAAAAATAAAATGGAAATGTTACTTGTTACACACACCTATTATGTGATTTCAGCTCCGCTAAAATCATGGTTTTGGGGTCCAGAGTGCCAAGCTTCCAAAGGATCAGATAAGACAAAGGCGGGCAAAATCGGAGGCTTTATTCTCAATGGCCAGAGAGGATGTCAGTGGAGATAGCATTCCAAAGAACTGATATCCCTCAATGCAAATATGCAGAAATATTTATTGCACTTTGACAACAGTTTCAAACAAAAGACTTAAGATGCCCTGAGTGTCGATTGTTCTGGGTCATGGCAGGCTAGGCACTGTCTGTCATTGTTGCCTATTAGTCTCCAAATTTGGAGGGAAAATTAATAAATTGTCATTGCTCAGTTTGAAGTTTTGCAGCCATTACTAGTTCCGCCTCTCATGGGGTGTGTGAAGGAAATTATATGAATGATTTTGAGGTTATGGATGCTAATGATGCTAGTTTCCCCAGACTGGGGAGAACAATGGTCTGTGCTGGCAAAACCATGGGTAGCAATGGGTGTTAGCCAGCCTGAATAGGAGGAGGCTAAAGGAGGCTGTTGGGCAGCTTCTGTGATCTTTGGTTTGGTTCCATTGTTAGGTATATGGCGGCATTGTTAGGGAATTGTGGTAATTGTGGGGTTATCTCCTGAAGTCCTAAGTGTGGTGGGCAACATTCCAGTGAAATTCACGAAAGTGGCTTGCTATATTTCCAAACGGAGCCAAATATCATAATGTTAGTGTCTAAGTTTTGATATCATACCCATTAAGTATTTTGTTTCAAAACACTGTCTTGTTTTTGAGCTGTAACTTTGCTATATCTTATTGCAAAAAAGTAATGAGTTACAGGGAACAATGTTACTTGTTTCCAAGATATGGTTCTGTTTTCAGTATTATAGATATGACCCAGCTGTCAGTCCAGGTTGCTTCGGGATATGGGATACAGCCAGGGGTGGGGGAGAGTTAGTTCTTTGCCTCAAGCAACAAAACACCTCGTGTCAGTCTCACTTCAAGTTTATGGCATTCCCATTAATTTCATAGGGTTTCCTAAGCAAGGAATATTCAGAGGTGATTTTGCCAATTCTTCTGAATCCTATAGCAACTGGTATTCATTGATGGTCTGACATCCAAGTATTAACCAGGGCTAGATTTCCTTAGCATTTATTTATTTATTACATCACTTCTACCCTGCCCTTCTCACCCATCAGGGGACTCAGGGCGGCTTACAATATAAACATCTGCATCAAAGGAAAAACAGTTTGCATCAAATTTAAAATCCATTAAAAATTACAATAAAGTTAAGAACATACATTAAAAACTGTCATAATTATACATTTAAATATACATTTGAGGCGCTTTTCATGTCCAGATGGGGTCTGTCAGTGAGTCATAGACTAGACATCCCAGACTAGATAGGATGTTACGTTTAGGGTATTACATAAAATCCTTTCAGCATACTTCTCAGGTTCAAACTGGTATTCCGAATTATGCCTTTGCAATGCACGAGGACATTGGCAACTGGATCACATTCATATAGAGCAGTGATTCCCAAAGCGGGCGCTACCGCCCCCTCGTGGGCGCTGCAGCAATCCAGGGGAGCAGTGATGGCCACAGGTACATATATCTTTTTGTTTAATTTCTATTAAAATAAAATAAAAATTTCCAGAGCACTGAGTAATATTTTTTCTGGAAAGGGGCAGTAGGCCAAATACGTTTGTGAACCACTGATATAGAGAGAATTTTCAGATGGGTGAAGTATTTGTATCTGTAGCACAGCCTTTTGTGCTGACCATTCGAAGCACTGTGCACAAGAAAATTTCTGGCTGAACTATTGCTTGAGCAGATGGACCCAGATGATAGGGAGGAAATAAAATTCTTGCTGAACAATAGTGATAAATAGGCCATGTATACAGAGAGTATGTTTCCAGCATCCGAGGTAGGGGGAGAATGGAGAGAAAGAAATTACCTTCCTCCAAGTAAAATAGAAAATTCCCATGCTGAAATATTTCCCGGATAGGAAATAGATGTGGATTTCACACACATATCAAGTGGGTTTTGCATTGTTTTAAATGAAATTTTGCCTATTGTTTTAATTTAATTCTCTCTCTCTCTCTCTCTCTCTCTCTCTCTCTCTCTCTCTCTCTCTGCTGAACAATAATTGCTTTGATTGATTGGTAGTTGACATTGCTTCCTCCCAGCTACTCAGACATTGTTTAATTATACCTGTGCTGAGCCGTTCTTGGAAAGCACACATTTGCCAAGGGGAATATGCTAATAGAGATACCTGTTAGATGAGGTGTGACGTCCCATTCCTTTTATTTTAGTTAAGAACTTCAAAACCAGCAGCATATCCAGATAATGTTTTAACTAAAGTGATTTGCATTGCTCAATATCTGCCAAAACGCTAGTGCTTTGTGCATGTATGCAAGCAGAATTTTGTGTGTATATATGTGTGTGTGTGACTCTTAAAATCACCTACATACCCTAAAGCAGTGGTTCTCAACTTTCCTAATGCCGCAACCCCTTAATTCAGTTCCTCTTGTTATAGTGACCCCCAACCATTAAATTATTTTTGTTGCTCCTTCATTACTGTCATTTTGCTACTGTTATTAATTGTAATGTAAATATCTGATATGCAGGATGTATTTTCATTCACTGGACCAAATTTGGCACAAATAACCGATACGCCCAAATTTGAATATTGGTGGAGTGGGGAGGGCGATGGTTTTGTCATTTGGGAGTAGTAGTTGCTGGGATTTATAGTTCACTTACAATCAAAGAGCATTCTGAACTCCACCAACGATGGAATTGAACCAAACTTGGCACACAGAACTCCCATGACCAACAGAAAGTACTGGAAGGGTTAGGTGGGCATTGACCTTGACTTTGTTGTAGTTTGCCTACATCCAGAGAGCACTGTGGACTCAAACAATGATGGATCTGGACTAAACTTGGCACAGATACTCAATATGCCAAAATCTGAACACTGATGGAGTTTGGGGAAAATAGACCTTGACATTTGGAAGTTGTATTTGCTGGGATTTATAGTTAACCTACAATCAAAGAGTCTCTTGAACCCCAACAATGATTGAATTGGGTCAAATTTCCCACACAGAACTCCCATGACCAACAGAAAATACTAGTCTTTGGTGGCCCCATATCTCATTAAATCCTGGAGGCTAAGCAGGGTCAGCTGTGGTCAGTACTTGGATGAGAGACCATCAATGAATTCCAGATGTTGTGGGCTATACAGGGTGGGGCATAAAAATCTCCCACATTTTGAGGGGTTTAAAATGAACAAAACTAGAATATATATATATATATATATATATATATATATATAGGCCAGGCTGTGGCGCAGTCTGGTGAGCAGCCTGCTGCAATAAATCACTCTGACCATGAGGTCATGAGTTCGAGGCCAGCCTGTGGCAGGGTGAGCACCCATCAATTAAAAAATTAAAAATAGCCCCTGCTCGTTGCTGACCTAGCAACCCGAAAGATAGTTGCATCTATCAAGTAGGAAATAAGGTACTACTAATAAAGTGGGGAGGCAAATTTAACTAATTTACAACGTTGGAATGAGGAAGTGCCATCACAGTGGATGATGAAGCAGCTGCTCCCCCCTGTGGCCAGAATCGAACATCCCCTCAGGAGAAGGTTAAATTGCCTCTGCGTCTGTCTCTGTCTCAGTTCTATGTGTATATGGGCATTGAATGTTTGCCCTATATGTATATAATGTGATCCGCCCTGAGTCCCCTTCAGGATGATAAGGGTGGAATATAAATACTGTAAATAAATAAATAAATAACACGGTTTTGTTTTCATGGGTTTAGAAATCATATCAGAAAAACAGCAGCCATCGTTGTCAATACATTCCCGGAATTTCTCCATCACTCTCTGGATCATCTCAGGCGGAATGGTGTGAAGCGTGTACTAAATACTCTCTGCATCATTATAACAAAATTGTTGTTATCATAATATGCTTGAACAACAAAGCCCCAACATTCACTGGTTCGACTCATGATAGGTACTGAAAATGGCAGAGCCTAACCCACCCAATAGACATACCCTCTTCTCTACCCGCACTACAACTCATACAGTGCTCTCTCAAAACATGAGAGATCTGTATTTGAGATGAAGGAGTTGACAAAACCACCTCTGAGTATTCTTTCCCTAAGAAAACCCAATGAAATGCATTAAGGTTGCCATAAGGCACATATAAAAGACTCACAAAATTTTGTGTGTACACACTTAATAGAGCATCTGTTTATGGCAACACTCCTGTTCAAAACATAGAGTGGCTCAAGGGCACATGCAGACACATAAGGCTGCTCTTGCAAACTTCACTCACTCTCCCAAACTGCCTTTTTCTGATAAAAAAGGTTGAATTAATTAGGCACCTGGATTCTGAGTTCACGCGTATACACAGAAATATTGCTTAATTGTGTAAAAAAAACCTCCCAGTTTTTCAAAATTCTGATTTTCAAAATTCTGACCAATTCTGATTTTGTTATTCTTTTGCCTTTAGCATTTCAGCAAAGCCCAGAGATTGCCAGGATAGAAAATACACCCTTGGGTTGCCCAACTCTGCTTTAACTGGGTTGCTGAGAATTTTCCGGGCTATATGGCCATGTTCTAGAAGCATTGTATCCTGATGTTTTGCCCACATCTATGGCAGGCATCCTCAGAGGTTGTGAGGTCTGATATATAAATCTCACTTGCCTAGTTTCCAACAGGCCTCACAAACTCTGAGGATGCCTCATTTCAGTGGGTTTTACCCCATTAATTGATTTCACTATTGATTACATTTCCTTACTTCTACTTATGGGAAAGAAACAATGATTTCTAAAGTAAGAAGTTGTTATTTGTTTTCAGAAAAATGTGTATCCTCCATTGTTGGGTGTATTGGTTGAAAAATGTGTTTCAGGGTAGTGTTGATCAATGTTTGATCTCTCATTGTTGGAAAATCTGCTTCCTACAGATATTGAACTTTGGATATATGGCACAGGTTAGGCAGCCAAGGAAATAATAGTTCACAACATAGTCCTATGTGGAGGTCTACTAATATCCAGTGTACCTCATTCAAAGGAAACTGAATCTAGAAGAGAGGGGGTGATAACAAGAGATGAATGGGAAAATGTTTTCCCTCCTTTGAAGGATGGAATTTTTCTGAGAAATATTAAAAATGTGTCTTGAGGAAGAGCTGAATAAGGACTTCACATAAATACGGGCAGCTAAAATATCAAGCTTCTTAAAGTCAGACACAACCTCAGGGAAAAAATAGATTTTAAGCTATGCTTTCCCAAAAACAATTTCCTGCCAGAGGCAGAGGACAGGGTAACATTTCTTCCTTTTCCACATACTGAGGTAATGCAGAATCTTTCTTCAGCAATGGTGGAAGAAGCACTAAAAATAATTAAAAGCAAGAAAATAACTGGAAAACAATTAGAACATTTCTGACTAGTTTTTCCTGTATCGTCACTTATCCACCTATCCCTATGCTATTTCTCCCACAATAAAGCTAAGGGTGCATCTCCAATGTAGAAAGAATGCAATTTGACACCACTTTAATTTCTATGGCTCAGTGCTATGGAATCGTAGGTGCTGTAGGCAGCACTATTTGGCAGAGAAGGTTAAAGACCTTGTAAAACCACAACTCCAATGATCCCAGTTTTACTTAACTCCTCCCACTTCCCCCTTCACCCTTGGTTTATATCTATTGAGTTCAAAGAGCAAAAGTACTCAGTTAACTCAGCAGGGAAGAGGGATGAAAAAGGGGGCATAATTTTGTCCTTTCCAGGAGTCTCAGGTAAAAGCAAGCTGTTTTACCCTGCCCTAGCTTGTGTGTTCTTCTTCATTGATAACTTCTGCCATCTTTACCTCACTCTGATATTGCTAAGCCATATGTGTCCCAATTTCCATATGTGAAATGTTGTGTTGTACTCCAAGGCTGGGAAGCACCTCTGTAATTAACACCACTCCAGTCCATGGTGAAATAGCAAAGCAATTTATTAAGAATATATATAAAAAACAGATTAGCAAAATATAATGAAAGTCAAAGTCAAACTGTCAGAAATAGTCCGAAGAATTCAAAGTACAAGAATAGCATCAAAACCCAGGAATAAATCCACAACATGAGATTCAGGAACAATCCTTAAAACTTTGAAGCATGGATCATGAGCATCAGGAAACATGGAACTAGAAATCCCTTAGAAAGCTTGACTTGGCAGAGGATATATCTTAAAAAGCCAACGTTGCTCTAACTGGCAAAGAAACCTCTTGGTCTTTCTAGTCTATACTAGAAAGGCATGCCTTTCCCCCTGAGAAACTTCTTTTTCGTGTCAGGAGCGACTTGAGAAACTGCAAGTCACTTCTGGTGTGAGAGAATTGGCTGTCTGCAAGGACTTGCCCAGGGGACGGCCAGATGTTTTGATGTTTTACCATCCTTGCAGGAGGCTTCTCTCATGTCCCCACATGGAGCTGGAGCTGATAGAGGGAGCTCATCCATGCTCTCCCCGGGTTGAATTCAAACCGGCAACCTTCAGGTCAGCAACCCAACCTTCAAGTCATCAATCCTGCTGACACAAGGATTTAACTCACTGCTCCATTGGGGGCTCCTCCCTGAGAAACTGATGAGGACTGGTTAGATATTGGTGCAGAGTAGCAAAAACGCAGAAGACTAGGGGTTTATGTGAGAAGAGGTGAGAAAAAGCAAAAAATAGCCAGCCTCCCTTTCCCTTTAAAGAGTCATGCGCATAAAATAAGCATAAGAGACATCAAAAGTAAAATAGTAAAAATATGTTTACTCACAATCTTGTATGATGATGGTCATACAGGTAAAAACATTTTAGTTCCAAAAGAATACAGTTCAGGATACTATATATCTCTTAACAAAGAGTAACATCAGCTTGGCATGGCTGGATCAAGAAAACAGGAAGAGCAGAGGGAGAGCAGGAAGAGAGTCTCCCCCTTTTATGCTCCATATTCTAAAGGTGTACATCACTTCCTGTGTGTCCCCAGAAAGGATACTCCCCCTTTTTACTTCACATGTGCAACCCTTAAAATGGTGAGATCAGCTTTGGAATGCAGCTTGGCTCAGGTTCCTAAGCAACAAACAAAACTAACTACATAAACCATCCCACATTGAAAATGCATGCATGATTGCTTAGATAACCCAACACTCATTAGGCTGTTCACCTGGACTTTCTTCCTCTGAGGTCATCGCTGATTCTGACCTTGCTTCCCTAACAAACTGCCTTTCTGAAATGTGGCCTTCAGACAGAGACTGCTCAATTTCCTGACTTAAAATTTCTTGCTGAATTTCCTGCTGGTCTGCAGGCCCAGACTCCACAGCAACATCAGGCTGGCCTGCAGGTCCAGAATCCCCACTGACCTCAGGTGCAAGCACAATCAAAGGCTGAACTGCAACATGTTGGAGGTTATGGAAGAATGGGGGCAAACAGGTAACCTCTCCTAAAGCCTCCAACATGTCACAGTGGAAATTGGAACACATCCTTATGCTTCAACCAACAAAGTACATATTCATCAATACCTTTCAGTTACACATTTGTAGACTGACAGTCCTTGAGTTACAAACATCCAACTTACAAACAACTTATAAACAGGAGTGAGACAACAGAAAGTGAGATAAATTTATCCCTAGTAAGGGAAATTCACTTCTGAGAGTTATCATGAAAAAAGATGTTTCCACTAAAGCTTTATCACCTATTCTTGTTCCTACAACAAGCCAAATTTTTCAAAATCCAAATACAACAGGAACAGAAAGTGAGGTGAAATCTTCTGAACAGGGGCACAGACAGCAAAATCACACCACAACAGTGTTAACCCTTCCCTATGCTACCCAAATCTAAGATATATTTTTAGCTGGTGTTATATCCGTACTGACTTACAAACAAATTCAGCTTAAGAACAAACCTATAGAACCTATCTTGTTTCTAATTTGGGGACTGCCTGTATTGCTAACGTGATGCTTGGGCAGTTCCACACAGCCTTTAACCTGGGAGCAATTGCATTTTAAAAACACATTTGCATCCTTGTTAAAGTCCACTCACACCCCAGAAAGCATGTGCTTTTCTAAGGTGGGTGTCCAGATGCCCTGCTGGGCTCTCCAGCAGGGCACTGGGACAGAAAACAAACCCCCACCCCCACAAAAGCCCTAAAAAAGTAAAAATAACTTACCAGCTGCCATTAGGCCTTGCAGCTTTCCATGCTTTGTTATTATCCTTCCTGCTCTGCAGAGCAAGCATTGAAACAACCTGATGATATCAGCCCCTAGATATAATAGTATTATAGAAGTTTATTTTATATGATTCTGTTATCCCTATGCATCAAGTCAGCAGAAACCATACATGGAGACCAGGATCTTATATGGCAAAGTATAGACTTCGGCCAGCATGTTTACATTGAGTCCAGGGTACTAGACAAAGGTGATACAAGCAGGCAGCCCACTAGCAGTGGAAACCAGTTCTCCTGGTACACCCCAGTCACTGGCCATTTCGTCTTGGGGTTGAGTGCTGCCGAACATTGTATGGCAGCCATTGTCTCAGGTGAGGAAGTACTGTACACTTCCTTAAAATATAGATTCACTTGGTGTGACCCATTATGCTAGCCTAAAGCCCCAAGAGAATTCCACTTAATTTTCTCTCTCCCTCACAAAAACCATTCCCTGCTTTAGATATACTTTTATGTGTCAGATACAGTTGAAAGAAAAACAAAACAAACTGTCTGCTGATCCTGATTTCTTCAAAAATGAATATTTTGATATGGATGTGCTTGATTAAATTATTTGTTTCTGCAGGGGAAAATAAATAACTTAATCAATTTTCTCCTCACTGCAAGCACACCTTTCATTACTGCGCTGTTTTCAAAGGTGCCATCACAGGGAAGAAAAACTTTCCGCCTCCACAACAGCTGTACTTTCTTTGCAGTCTCCCACCATAGTAGCCAGTGCAGGGGGAGAGGAGCAGCTGGGACAAAGGGCACAGCTTTGAGAGGAAAATTGATACTGACATAGACCAGGGTAGCAATCCTTGTGGGAAGGCAGCCCTTCTACTATCTTCTATGGCAGAGGTATCAAACTTGTGACCTCTAGATGTTTGGGCCTTCAACTCCCACATGCCTTTGAAAACAACTCGGAAACTGCAATTAGTGCAAAGGTCAGCAGCCAGATTACTAACTGGGGCAAGCTTTAGGGAGCATACCATGCCCCTCCGAAAGCAACTCCACTGGCTTCCAATAAGTTTCTGGGCCCAATTCAAAGTGTTTATCTCCTTCTATGAACTGCCGCGAGCATTGAGATCTGCTGGAGAGGCCCTTCTCTTGGTCCCACCACCATCTCAAATATGGTTGATGAAGACAAGAGAGGGGGCCTTCTTGGTGGTGACTCCCTGATTCTGGAATTCCATACCTAAAGAAAGTAGACTTGCCCCCACCCTTCAAGCCTTTCAGATGAATTTTAAAAACATGGCTCTTCCAACAGGCCTTTGAGCCTGTGTAATTCTGGCCAGCCCAATAACCCGATTGTACCACTTATTGCTGATAGGTAATTTATTCACAGGTTATATTGCAGTTTAGGAATTTTATAATTATATTTTAATGGGATTTTATGTACATTGCTGTTGTATACCTATGTTATATATTTTATATTTGTATATTTGTATACAGTCTATTGTCACTCAGATGTTGCACCGTAGTGTTTCTGTGAGCTGCCCCAAGTCCCCCTGGGGAGATGGTGGTGAGGTACAAATAGATTTTATTATTATTATTATTATTATTATTATTATTATTATTATTATTATTGACACAAAGACATAGTATGACACAGCAAACGAGACATATATGCTGGATTTTGTATCACAAAATCACAAGTCGAATACTTCCCAACTATTTAGAACAGTGTGATATATTTTCGGATGATGCGCGCAGATCCCAGTAAAGTGGCCTTTTGCAGTTAACAGATCGTAAGTTATTTTATTATGACACAGCAAACAAGATAGATATGCTGGATTTCATATCACAAAATCACAAGTTGAACACTTCCCAAGTGTCTAGGACTGTGTGCTGTATTTTCGGATGATGCGCGCAGATCCCAGCAGGGTGGCCTTTTGCAGTTGGCAGATCGTAATTTTGTCAATGTCTATTGTTTCCAAATGCCGGCTGAGATCTTTTGGCACGGCACCCAATGTGCCCATCACCACCGGGACCACCTGCACTGGTTTCTGCCAGAGTCTTTGAAGTTCAATCTTGAGGTCCTGATAGCGGCTGAGTTTTTCCTGTTGTTTTTCGTCAATGCGACTGTCACCTGGGATGGTGACATCAATGATCCAAACCTTTTTCTTTTCCACAACTGTGATGTCTGGTGTGTTGTGTTCCAGAACTTTGTCAGTCTGGATTCGGAAGTCCCACAGTATCTTTGCGTGCTCATTTTCCAATACTTTTGCAGGTTTGTGATCCCACCAGTTCTTTGCTGCTGGGAGGTGGTACTTGAGGCATAAGTTCCAATGAATCATTTGGGCCACATAGTTGTGCCTCTGTTTGTAGTCTGTGCAATTTTCTTACAGCAGCTGAGGATATGATCAATGGTTTCGTCAGTTTCCTTGCACAGTCTGCATTTTATTATCAGCTGATTTTTCGATCTTGGCCTTAATTGCATTTGTTCTGATGGCTTGCTCCTGGGCTGCAAGGATCAGGCCTTCATTATTATTATTATTATTATTATTATTATTATTATTATTATTATTATTATTATTATTATTTGCCAGCCTGTCCATTGGCTGGGAATTCTGGGAGCTGAAGTCCAAAACACCTGGAGGGCCACAGGTTTGACACTACTGTTCTTTGCATGACAGAAGGGTGGGGTATGGCCTGTTAGGAGTCTCATTGTCCACTATACACTGTGAAACATGGATGTTTTCTAGGATTTCCCAAAGGTCCTCCAAGATTGATGCTCTCATTGTTCACCAGCTATCAGTTTAGCCTGCCAGGGACCTCATTTTCAAAACAGGCCAGTCTTAACACTTACCTGAGAACAAGGTTTTACAAGAGAAGGAAGCCCGTTTTGGCAAAATGAATTCTCCAAAGTTGTCCTCAATGGGTGGGCCATTAAAAAACTATAGCTCAAGCAAGTGATACACTAATATTAACACACCAAGGGGCATATCTCTCTCCCATAAGTACAGGAAATTGCTAAGGGCCAGGCCAGCTGTACCAAGTATGGGAAACGTGTGGTCCTCCAGATGTTGTCATTGAGCAACCATAAGTGGCATAGCCCATACTAAGCAATGATGGGAGTTACAATTTAACCATATCTTGACAATCAAAGCTTCCCCACCCTGGAGCAAAGCAAATTTGGCCCGCTATCAGTTTTCCTCCTTACAAAAACAAGATAAGGATGTATCCTGTCTCAACATCTCTTGTACACAACCACACATACACACACAAAGATCATACTTCTTGGGAGGTATCGCACACATACTGCTTTCCTGATGCTTTTTCATAAGCCTAAAGAACCCGCTCTATCTATATTCCGTACAAGGTTTTCACTTGGGGAAGGGGGAAAAAACACCAGGGTGAGCGGCATAATTTTAAAATCAAATAAATTCATTTCAGTAGTAAAAGGTTAACAGCCTTTAGGAGGAACACTTTTTAATCACTCTCGTCTAGACTCTATCACTCGAATCACCCTCAGCAGGAGTGAAATATGGCTAAACCCCCATCACCAAACAGCACCTAAAGACTGTTGTATTTAATCATGTCTGTGCACTAGTTATGGATTTTCATTATGATTCCCGATGCTGTTGCGCTGCGTAAAATATTAATATCCATAGTAATGATGCATGAAGCTTGGAGTGTAATTTCTTCACTCTTCTTGTCTGATATTAAATTGTTACCACTTTATCATTTGTGTAGAACTGCACGTTTCAATTAATCTTTCTGTATCAGCAGCCCTGATTAATATAGATCATGATTCATAAGCTTATCGTCACTATAGTTTTAACAGATCATTTATAAAGATCTTAAATTTCAGGGCCTGGGAGGCAAAGCCATTCTGTCCAAGGTTTTTCTTCCTTCCTGTTCCAGCAGGTTGCTCTATTCTCTTTCTTTCACACAATTAATTTCGGGAAAGAAAATTAGCCAGATAAAAATGGAACTCTGCCTTGATACAGCTCTATTCAAAGGCCTGCCTGAAGTTCTCTCCCATTTGCATTGAAGGCATCCATGTTTTAGGGAATAGCACAGCCATAGCACAAGCTCTGAAAGAAATTCTGTTAACTTATGGCTATTTGAAGTCTTCTTCTGAATAGTTGCCACAGTAGTTCCAGGCTTTGAGATACACCATTTCTCATATTTGCTTAATACAGAAATTTGGATTCATGGTGTAACTAAATTAATGAGAAGTAAATGGTGTGGCCAAAGTTACCTTCTTTACCATAGAAACATCTACTCTTAAACGAGAATGCCCAGGCTTTTGTCTGAATGCCTGGACCTCCATCAGAGATGGAGCCCCCTAGCTCCAGCAATTTCTGGGTGAGATGGATTAACCAGACCCATTTCAATCTAGTCTCAGTACTGGTTATGGGGTGGAGATGGCCATGGACACCCTGTGGATGGCTTACATGGGGAACTTGACAGAGGTAATACATGTCTGTTGGTTCTTCTGGAGCCTTCTGCATCTTTCAGTACCATCAAATATGGTATTCTCCTGGGCTGCTTCTTTCTTGGATGGGACATGTGAGCATGTTGTACAGTGATTCCAGTCCTTCTTGGAAGGGCAAACTTCAAAGGTACTACTGGGGGAGTCCTGTTTGACATCCTGGATGTTGGGTCTCTCGGGGTTCCCTTTTGTCTTCCATGATGCTAAACATCTACATGAATCCTCTATGAGGGTTTGGGGGTATGATGTCACCAATATGATGACACCCAACTCTACTTCTCCTTTCCATCAGATTTCCAAGGAAGCTGTGCTGATTTGAACCATCAGTAAAGACAAGATAAGAGCAAACAAATTAAAGCTTTCTCTAGGTCAGGTTACTTGAAAGGCAGATCAAGGTATAGATTCTGCCTAAGCTGGATGCGGTTACACTTCCTGTAAATTCTCAGGCTCCCAGTTGGCATGCTGTTCTGGAGTTAATGCTGAGCCTCAATGCCCAGGTTTCAAAAGTGGCCAGGAATTCATTTGCATACTAAAATTAGTGCACCACCTCCATTCCTTAAGGCAACAGATATTGCCATACTGACAGGTACCTTGAGTGCATCCCTTTATGACCACTGTAACACAATGCATGTGAAGCTATGTTGGAAACTATTTGGAAAATTCAAATGCTGTAGCCAGAATGTGGACTAGGTCCAGTTACTGTCAGTACAAAAGTTACAAAAGTTTCACTGACTACCATTCTCTAGTTTACAATACTCACTCCACGCACTTTTGGCCCTGAGCTTGCTGAGGTTTTTTAAGCTACTTGTGTTAACCTTGACATGATTGTTGTTTTACTATGTTTAACATGTATAACTGTATTTTATTTGGATGTGTTTTATTTTCTAATGACTGTAATCACCTGGGCTTGGCCTCATGTAAGCTGCCCCGAATCCCTTCGGGGAGATGGAGGTGGGGTATAAAAATAAAGTTGTTGTTGTTGTTGTTGTTGTTGTTGTTGTTGTTGTTACCAATTTTTTTCTGGGCAAAATGCTGATCAGAACCTATAAAACCCATAATATCTTAAAGACTCACCTCCACAAACTGTTTGACATTTGTATGTCTTTTTCAATTGTTTCATGTACAGAATTTAACTATCTTTACATTTTTATTGGTAAGTTTTTTTAACTGATCATCTTGGGAGCAAGGCGGCATACAACTGAATGAAATGACTGAAATGAAATGAAATTTCTTGGTATAGCATCTTTTCTGTAGTGGCATCTAGTGGTTTAGTTTGGTATTTTAAAACTTATCTTAATGCTTTTTATATGGTCAGGTTCTTTTTAGATAGTGTTGTTTGTTATTTTAGAACTTTGAGTAGTTTCTTTTCAAAGTAATCAATTTCAGTTCCTCACTGTAATGTTTCAGAAGTAAACCATTCTTGTTACTAATTGCAATGTTTGAAATGTAACTTGCTATGCCATTCAGGACATTTGTGCATCAGCTTTTGTTACTTACTTTCCCATTACATTTTGTTTAAAAAGTCTTAGGATTGATGAGAGAGAAAAATTTTACTCAAAATGCACTAGAAATGGAATGGAAAAGAAAGCAGAAAAAGCAGCTAAGAAATATTTCTTGTTACAAGATATTGCCATAATTTCCAATAATGCGTTACTTCTGAAATGTAACTTTTTACAGTCTTGTAGCCCCCCACAATATATGATAAACCAATAGCATTTGTATGTATTATGCCTATATTGCATTTTAAATGTATGGTGCTTTTTATGTATATAAATTATTCATTGTTTGAAAACCTAGTTAAAGATCAAGAGCAGGTTTTACATTCTTCAATAAAGCTATGTTTCTATTACTTTACTCAAGCAAACAGTGGAAGTGAATGTCTACCGTCATGGTCATTTGTACAGGCCAAAATCCAAGAGTGTTGCTCTTGTGGGGTGGGGTAGTTCTCCTATCTAGGGCCCCCCCCCCCCATGCCTTCAACGTTTGATTTAGATGTCTAGGAAACTTTAAAATTTGGGGTAGAAGGAGAGAAGGCTACAAGGGAGAAAGAAGAAAATTCTGCTGTGTTAGTAGCACAACTTGGAAATGTTATCTTTTTGGACTGGAACTCCCAGAATCCCATGCTGGTTGGGGCAATCTGGTAATTGTGCTCCAGAAATATTTTTCCAAATTCTGCACAACCATTGGTGCTACCAACGTTTGGTGCAGACCAATTACCAATAGCAAATGAAAAATTAGCTGGAAGCTGAGAATGAAAAAATATGGATGTACAAAATATTCCTCACGTTCTATTATCTATATCTATATCTATCTATATCCATAATAAAAGTGAAAACCCGTATGTGTGTATGTGGCACGGGTGTCCGCTCACACAGACAGCCTCCAGCCTCCACACACTGGCTATAGTTCCCAGTGCTGAGGAGCCACCAAGTCACTCCCTTCCACTGACATTGCGGTTACAGCGAATGCCATGAACATGCAGCCCAACCCCTGCCAATGTCCTTCCCAAACACTACGGCCCACCACCCAAGGAATGCTTTCATTTGGGGACCATTCCATCCTAGATTTTGCATTTCCCTCCACCACAGGCAGGCATCCCAGGGTTCTCCATTGGTGTGAAATTTGCATGACCCCACCTACTGCCCTTTCCTGTTGCACCCCAAGGCTGTGAGAGCACTCTGAAAACCACACTAGAACCAGAATCATAAGCAAAGCAGTTTATTGAAGGATATATATATGCAAGCAAATAGCGTAAAAAGTCAGTAGAGTGAATAGTCCATAATATAAAGTCCTCAACTGTTCAATAGTTAGACCAACAAAGTCTTTCAAAGTTGTAATCCACAAACAGAACTTGATAGTTCCACCAAGAAATCAAAGTCAGTAAACAGCCAGAGGTTGCAGGGATCAGGAACAAGGCGTGGTAAATCCACCAACTGTAATCCACATGGAAAGCATCCACTAAGGAGTAGTGGAAACGAGGTTAACAAGGCAAGGTATACTCAAGGGTCACAAGGCACAAACTCCACCTGGAGTTCCTGGAACCGGCACAGAAATGAAGCAAGGTGTTGTGACTCAGCTGGAGCCTCAGAGTGACTCTGATGGGGATTATGGGATTCAGGTTCAAGATGATGGGATTCAGGTTCAAGATGACTCTGATGGGAATTATGGGATTCAGGTTCAGAGTGTTCTTGCTGGCGAAGATGAGGAACAGGGAGGCTTTCCCACAGCAGGGAATGGTGTTGATGATACTGAAGCTAGCCAGGTGCAAATTGACTCAGGAAGGGAGGACAGCTCTCAGTCTGATAGCATTCAGACAGACGCTAACGCTAACGAGTTGTCTGGCCTTGATGAAACAATCTTTAGATCGAGCTGGCCGTTTGGAATTCAGAGTTCGCAGAAGTGTTAGAATAGCAAACAAGAGGGAGGTCAGAAGCCAAAGAAATGCATTCATGCTATGCAAAGGGTATTAAAAGAGTGTGCTGAGAGGGAAATCTTTGTCAAAGCAACTTCCCACTCGAGTCAAGAAGCAAGCTCTTGCTTTCCTGGATTATCTCGCAGCCTTTGTGTGTTCATGTTCATGGGACTTTGTCATGCATTAATGGAACCTTATTTGATGCCTAATGTTTTCTTGGATTATTCTTTATAGCCTTGTTTTGCAACAATCTTTTGGAACTTTACTTTTGCTTTTTAAGAACTATTTATTTCCTATTTCCTAATAAACTACAGCCTGGTGTATTTAGCAAGGTGAAGCTAACCTGAGGTGCGACACAAGGAGCAAGAGACTGGAACGGAGATTCTTCTCCCAAGGATGGCAATGTTGACACTCAACGAGAACAGGGAACAAGGCACCTTTAAGGAGTTCTCAAGGCTACAAGGCAGTGAGAGTCAGGACACTTACAACTTCACATGGGAAAGTTACTCCTTAGTGCGCTTGAGAGCCAAGCGCCGGCTTCGTCTCACACTCTCCCTTCGATTCCTATCCTCTGCAAAAGATTGTCTCCGATCAAGTCACATCTTCCTCTGCAACAACACCATCTGGTGAACCCAACCTTTATTACTGTATATGCATGTATGTGACTAAGTTTCTGTGGGATCACTACTTGTGTAAGTGTGTGTTAAGAGAAAAACACCTGGTTAATTTCAACTCATGGTTGAGTAATTGGAACAATCAGGGCTAATAGGCTTGAGCCACTCCCTGAATGGGGTATATCTGGGAATGTTTGTAATGTCTTCTGGGGACTTACTGGGGGACTTACTGAATGCTTGCTGAGAGCCTACTATGAAGATGCATGAATTTAATGCAAGAGACTTTATGTGAGTTTTGTTGCTGGAAGTTTTATTATGATTTATTGACTCTGCTACTTAAGAGTAAATTTTGATTTTCTCTTCCATTTTCGTGGCTTGTTTTTTCTTTTGCTCATTGTGGATACAACAAAGGACTGGATAAGTCTGGACAGGACTGCACGCAGTTTGTTTTTCTACAAACCCGTAACAACCTTGACTGAACATTGGAATGTTCCCCAATTAGCAGTTCTTCTGGAAGCACACTTCGGGCACCTGCAAAGCCATTGGGCTTTGATCCAAGTCCTGGAGAGGCCCAAAATCCGAATCAGAATCTGAGTCAAACTCCGTCTCCTGTGGACAGCCAGATCCTGACAGCTGAGCTATAACATTCCTTTTCAAATCTGTCTGCATAACAAACAGAGGAGAACTGAGCAGCAACTAAATTTCCTGGAGAAGTTTGGGGATTGACTCCACATGGTGGAAGTTGTTGTTCACCCTGCATCAAGTCAAAGCACTCTGACTCCTACTGGGGAATTTAGAGGAGTTGTAGTTCACCTACACCCAGAACGCTATGAACCCAAACAATGATGGGTCTGGACCAAACTTGCCATGCATACCTGATATGCCCAGATTTGAATACTGGTGGGTTTTGGGGGAATTGGCCTGGACATTTGGGAGTAGTAGGTACTTGGATTTATAGTTCATGTACAATTGAACCCTACTCATAATGGACCAAGACCAAACTTGGCACACAGAGTCCCCATAACCAATAGAACATATTGGACAAGTTTGGGGGAAAGGGACTTATAGTTCACCTGCATCCAGAGAAACAGTGACCCCACCAACAATGGACCAGGACCAAACTTTACACAGAGAAGCCTCGTGACCAACTGAACATACTGCAGGGGTTTGTGGGAATGGCCTTGATTTTGGGAGTTATAGTTCACCTGCATCCAAAGAGCACTGAACCCAACCAACGACGGATCTGGACCAAACTTGCCACACAGACTCAACATTGCTTGCTGTGGATACTGACAGATGTTTCGGGACAATTGCCCCGGTAATCTGGGAGTTGTAGTAGTTCACCCCAATCCAGACAGCACTGCAGCCAGGCAATGACCAGCCAATGACAGATCTGGACCACACTTTGTACATAGACCCAAAATGGCCAACTTTGAATACTGGCAAGGTTTGGGGAGGATTGGCCCATGATTCTGGGAATTGTAGTTCACCTACTTCAAACAGAATACATAACATTCAAAGACAAATAATGCCTTTTTCAAATAACCCTGGCACCACCAGGTCCCCAAGCTAGTCAAAAATAAAATAGAGTTCTTATGAGTCAGGAATATTTCAAGAGGGTAGAAGATTTAGATGTAAACTTATTTATTTATTCTGCTTACCACCACTGCATCTCCTTGTGCTCCTGCTTCAGCATCATTTGGCCCATTTCAATCACTGTGTTGTCTTCTTTCTAAGAGAGCTCCCAGCCAACCAAGAATCATGTAACTGATAAGATGCCATCACAACAGCAGGCAGATAGCTACTGAGGACAAATGTGATCAATTCAAAGTGACTGAGTGCTTTCTGAACAGGTGACCATAACAAAGACATGCCATAGTAGAATAAGCCTTGGAATATAACTCCAGGCATTCTTGGATGATACTGATTTTCTGGATCCGGCACAGTCTGGCTTCAGGCCGGGGCATGGTACTGAGACAGCCTTGGTCGCCTTAGTCGATTATCTCCGCCGGGAGCTGGACAGGGGGAGTGTGTCCCTGCTGGTTCTGCTGGACCTCTCAGCGGCCTTTGATGCCGTCGATCACGGTATCCTTCTCGGGTGCCTTGCTGGAATGGGGCTCAGGGGTACTGTTTTTCAGTGGCTCCGGTCCTTTCTGGAGGGTCATTCCCAGATGGTGTCACTGGGGGACACCTGCTCGACCCCACAACCATTGTCTTGTGGGGTCCCACAGGGTTCAGTACTGCCCCCCTTGTTGTTCAACATATACATGAAGCTACTGGGAGAGATCATCCGGAGTTTCGGGGTGCAGTGTCATCTGTACGCAGATGATGTCCAACTCTGTCACTCCTTCCCATCTGTCACTAAGGAGGCTGTCCAGGTCCTGAACCGGTGTCTGGCCTCTGTGTTGGACTGGATAAAGGCGAACAAATTGAAACTGAATCCAGATAAGACGGAGGTCCTCCTGGTCAGTCGTAGGGCCGAACAGGGAATAGGGTTACAGCCTGTGTTGGATGGGGTTGCACTCCCCCTGAAGACACAGGTTCGCAGTCTGGGTGTTCTCCTGGACTCATCGCTGAGCCTGGAACCCCAGGTCTCAGCGGTGGCCAGGGGAGCCTTCGCACAACTCAGACTTGTGCGCCAGCTGCACCCATTCCTTGGGAAGTCTGACTTGGCCACAGTGGTCCATGCTCTGGTTACATCCTGTTTGGACTACTGCAAGGCTCTCTACGTGGGGTTGCCTTTGAAGACGGCCTGGAAGCTCCAACTAGTACAACGGGCAGCAGCCAGATTAATAACTGGGGCGGCTTACAGGGAGCGTACCACCCCCTGTTAAGCCAGCTCCACTGGCTGCCGATATGCTACTGAGCCCAATTCAAAGTGCTGGTTTTGACCTATAAAGCCCTAAATGGTTCTGGCCCAATCTACTTGTCCGAATGTATCTCCTCCTATGAGCCAGGAAGATCCCTAAGGTCATCTGGTGAGGCCCTACTCTCGGTCCCACCTGCCTCGCAAGCACAGCTGGTGGGGACGAGGGACAGGGCATTTTCAATTGTGGCTCCTCAGTTGTGGAACACCCTCCCCAGAGATGTACGACAAGCCCCAACCCTTTTGAGTTTTAGAAAAGCCCTGAAAACATGGCTATGTGCCCAGGCTTTCGAAGATTAATTGATAAAGACGACCCGGACTGATTTACGGCTACAGCACGAGGATTTTGGATGAATGGATTTTTAACCATATGTTTTATATTTTATATTGTTTTAATTGTCTTAATTGGATTTTCATTGCTATGTTTTAATTATGTGTAGGCATCGAATTGTTGCCAATTGTGTACGCTGACCTGAGTCCCTTTGGGTGAGAAGGGCAGGATATAAATGTTGGAAATAAATAAATAAATAAATAAATAAATAACACTAAAACAGGTTTTCAAATCTCCATCCAGCCATGAAAATCTATTGGGTGACTTTGGGCAAATCACGCACTTTAAGCCTATGATGGATTATCTTAGGCCCCCTGTAACTTAGAAACAACTTGAGGTCACACAACAACAAACAAATAACAACAACAACAACAACAACAACAATAGGTATTATGAAAAAGAAAAGAAAAATATTCCAAAGAAGAGATGGTACTGCCAAAATGATCCACAATAAATATTAGATATTTTGATTTATCTTATAAAACATCAATGGAAGTAGGTTCTACAGGTTTAGTTAAAGGTAAAGGTTTTCCCCTGACATTGAGTCTAGTTGTGTCCAACTCTGGGGGTTGGTGGTCATCTCCATTTCTAAGCCGAAGAGCCAGTGTTGTCCATAGACACCTCCAAGATAATGTGGCTGGCGTGACTGCATGGAGCACCGTTACCTTCCCGCCGGAGCGGTACCTATTGATCTACTCACATTTGCATGTTTTCGAACTACTAGGTTTGCAGAAGCTGGGGCTAACCGCAGGAGCTCGCCCCCACTCTCCGGATTACAACCGCCAACCTTTCGGTCAGCAATTTCAGTATCTCAGTGGTTTAATCCGCTGTGCCACTGGGGGCTTCAGGTTTATAAAGAAACAAACACTGTTAAAAAGGCATAGCATTAACAATGAGAAAGTGTCTATTTCGCAAAGAAACCATTTTTAATACTTATCCACAATTATCCAGAATTATCCACAATTCCACTAGACAAGTCTGAGTAAGTTAGTGTGATAGCCTATCGTGATGGTCTATCTTTGTAGCAGATGGTTCAAGTCTGAAGGAATGTTTCTCAAGGGGGAGACCAAGCCATGCTTTGAAGGTGAGCTGCAGAGTTAATCATGACTCTGTGTGGCCTTCTGCTATCATCCAGCCTCTCATTCCACAGGTTGGCATGGCTCTGCAAACATCGCAGGTTGTTGTTAGTTGACTGCTTGCCCCCTCCTCTAAGTGTGGAACTATACCTGAAATCTATATAGAGCAGTAAAGCAGCTGTTAGGTGGTGTACCCACACACATTATGGAGCAGCAGTGAAATACAGCCTGGAATTTGTCTTCAAAGATGAGATAACGTAGCTGCTTTAACAGCTGCACCTGTCAGTTCCAAATGACATATGGAGCATTGTGTCGCGTACATTTCCAGGGCAATTTTCCAGTTGGAATAAAAGGCTTTCTGAGGTGAATTTTCCTTGGTTTTTATCCCTCTCTCTAAGATTATTTATACATATATATTCTGCAAATATTGACTGTCGGCATACGCAATAGCTATAAAATATGGGACAAGAGGAAGTGGAGTTCTCAAGGCATCACAGGTTGCCCTCCAATATGCGCTGGGTGCTCTGGGTTGGACATCCAAGTCAGAAGTGTATCCCCCCTCCCCCCCCCCTCCCCGGCTGCCAACAGCATAGTCGTTGTCTATTTTTGGCTTTGTCATTTTGCACAGGCTAGTCTTAAGTCTCATTGTGCTGAATGGTATTTACTCCCCCATAAGTGTGCAGAGAATTGCAGTCAGGCTAGTGTCAGAAACTAAAAACAACATGACAACTGGGGAGGCATAAGTAATAAGAGAACAGGATGCTACTGAACTGAACAATGATCTAAAGTGCCTAGAAAACTGATAGGCATACTAAATGTTTGGGGCAATCTACTAGGAATTGTCACATTTGCCACCAACTGGAATTTTGTGGAACAGTGGCATGGGAAAAGCCACAGTTCACTTTTAAAACAAGGTGCCTGAGGAGTGTGAGCACCATATACCATTGCACTCATACAAATCTACAAGCCTAATGTTTCTCCATTGAGATAGTCATGCTCAGTGTGTGGCAAGGAACAGGGATGGAAATAATATATTCAGTTATTTGTGTCCTAGTTAAAAATGTATTTCTCAGTACCTGAGATCTCAGACACACACACCAGTTGAGACAGATAACAGAGCAGTGAGACATTTATGATGTTTTATAATAATAATAATAATAATAATAATAATAATAATAACAACAACAACAACAACTACTACTACTACTACTACTACTACTACTTTATTCTTGTATTCCACCACCATCCCCCCGAAGGAACTCGGAGCGACACACAGCATCAGGTGCCTAAAAAGAGAACATAAGATAAAACACAATTTAAAATATAATTGAATCAAACAAATAGACATATAAAACAACTTAAAACTCAATTAAAACAGTGCTCATCAACCAATGGTGGTAAGCTACTGTAAATATGGCCAGGCTGTAAACAATACTGTTCAAATACTGTTTTCTCTCAGTATTTGAACCTTATGAACTGTTTCTGAGGAATTATTCTGCAGAGACACATATGTGAGTTTTTGGTTCAAAAACATGTTTTCTGTATAGGAAATCAGTTGTCTAACTATAATGAGCTTCAATGGAACCACTTCAGCTTAATGGAGCTTCAAACAGTCCTAAGTCTTAACATGGAATTCATGTAGAATTTATAAATTCCCTGTCAGAATAACTTTGGAATAATTTTGATGCTTTCTTTAATAAAGCACAAACACCCCAGAATGGTGCTATTGTTCTGTTGGTCCTCTTTTGGCCAAGTTGAAATGCAAAAAACACATGGCTCGCTTGTATTTGTTACTTTCCCAGGGAAGAGCAGAGAGATCAGAGCAGGAAATCATGCATCAAGTAAA
The DNA here is from genome assembly GCF_035594765.1 of Anolis carolinensis. Lineage (NCBI taxonomy): Eukaryota > Metazoa > Chordata > Lepidosauria > Squamata > Anolidae > Anolis > Anolis carolinensis. The sequence continues at coordinate 240,010,007 of NC_085843.1, read as the reverse complement.
CGCTTAACAGGAAGAGGTAAACCTAATCTTTTAGTCTTGCCTGGCAGACTTTCAAATCCCATATCGACAGTCTTGTCACCTGCAAAATTCTCCCTGAAGCCACTGCTTTATTTATTTATCCCAGTGCATACAATCAAATCTGAAAGATGCCTATCCATGGTTCTAGGCACCTTTGACATGCATTATAAAATATAACTACATCTAAGACTACCCATAAATCCATCTGCCAAGTCTTGATGCCCCAGCATGACTGACCTTAAAGATGACAAATGTGCAAGCTGCTGGTGTTTGGTGTCACTGCTAAGGGTGTGGCAGGGTTTCTTATAGGAAGAAACCGCAAGTGATGGATACACACCACAGGAGAACAGACAGAGTGGTGTTGTCTTTGAACAGTATACATTTAGCTGACACTTTTTAAAATATATATCTATACGGGTAGAACATAGCATAGAGATAAGTCTGCTGTGCTGGTCACTTAAGACAGTGTGCCATTTCTCAACTTTCTAGTGCTGATATAGCTCTAACTGTAGTTAGATCTCCTTTCTTTGCTGAATTTCTTAAAAGTTCAGGACTTTTCAGATCCCATATTGATAAAGTCTGTGACAAAAGCCACTTGAAATACCATCATTGTTTATGTATGTAGCAAAGCTACATAAATAATGCTTCCATGGTTTCCTAACACTACCAGTGAAAAGATATTCCACCATTCCCGGGTTGTGGCGCAGGCGGGAGAGCAAGCCAGCTGCAATTAACTGCAATGAATCACTCTGACCAGGAGGTCATGAGTTTGAGGCTGCTCGGAGCCTATGTTTGTTTGTCTTTGTTCTATGTTAAAAAGCATTGAATGTTTGCCTATATGTGTAATGTGATCTGCCCTGAGTCCCCTTCGGGGTGAGAAGGGTGGAATATAAATGCTGTAAATAAATGAATAAATAAATAATTACTTGCCAAAAAAATTGGAGAGGCAGCAATGGGAAGACATGGTGGATTCACAAATGGAAGGCAAGATCATCTCGACACACACACCATAAGATGCCATCAGTGGTGGAGAAACACATTGCATAACACAAGCCTCATATGGGAGCACTTAATGAATTCTGCTGCAACCTCAACAAAAAATAGTCCAAAAAAATAACATTTCCAGTCTGTAGTCCCACATTTCTTCACAGGAGCTAAGTGTGGTCAGCAACCTACTTGAAATCCTACTTAAAATCACAACTCTAAAATTTGAAGTAAAACAAATCCAGCATGTTCTGAAAATGAATTATTTTCTTTTCCATGTTTGCCTTCAATTAAGGCTGCTATTTCATGACAACTATGCATATTTTAATATTTATGCATCTATTTACTTAATCAGTTCCTAACCCATTCCCTTTGTGGCATCTTGGCAACAAGGCATTTTGTAAATTCAAATGTCTAATGAATGTCACTACACAAATAAACACATGCATAGACTTGAGGGGAACCACCTTTAACTTGCTTAGTGCTCTGACTATCAAATATTTGTTTTGTAGTTTTCTCTTATTTTACTAATTTACTTTTTAAAATTTTACCGTACTACTCTGTCTGGTCTGTTTTGACTGTATTACATTTATATGCACTGCATTGTGTTTTCACTGTCTCTTGTTGCATTAAACTTGCTATGGAGACTGTCTGCCCAGACCACTAGGCAGTGTTGTATGCTCTTACGATGACTTTCATGAAACAGTTCAAGTGCATTTAGAAACTGCTAGCTCTCCTCTAAAGCTGAACCCTTCATAGGCTGTCTCAGCTTCTGCTCAGTGCTGAAGGGGGAGGTCAAGAGAGTGGGGAAACCTCCATTCAAGGCTTTCTAGCTTTAATCTTCTCATGCATTGGTGTGTCTGACTTATGGCGATAGGTAAATAGTGACAGTAGCAGGATTATACTTTAAGCCGCTAGCTATGGATCTGCACATGTGCTGTGCCAATAATAGGGTCTTTTGTGTGTAAGTTTGGTCTTCCCTTTCTGTCCATCTGGCAAGATTGAGCATCACATCCTCATGATAACCTGCTTACCTCAAACAGAGAGAAGCCTGGGAAAGAGGCCTTGACAAGCCTGGTCTCCTTTAAAATTTATCAGTCTATTATGATTGGTTGGTCTTCTCTTTCCAATTGACCTCAGAAGAAATTTTTGGCCAGACTTGCTTGAATTGATAGAAAAAGGGAAATCTATTTGATAATGCTCATTGTTACTTTCTACATCTTTGAACTGAACTAGAGGCAGCGTTGACATTGTGGTACCCAATGCCAATGACACCTGGCTGTCAATGCACATTCATGCCACATGTTCTTTGAGGCAGAAAAAACAATCTCAATGTGTCCAGAATTCAAGGGCAGACTTGTGTATAGGTGTGTATAGCCCACCTAACCCCAACCTTGCTGCAACTAACAGGGAGAAACAAGGTGTACTTTGACCTTCCAAAGGAGGAAGGATCATAAATGGAAAACTAGATGTAGTTGGTTCCTCTCCCTTGGAATTCACCTGTGGTGTTTCTACCCACCAGCCCCCATCTTTTATGCCCCATGGAACTAGGCAGTAAAAAGTCTTTGTAAGCTCAAGTGTTGGGTGAATGTTCCTGGGTTTCCATCATTTGACAAAATCCTTTACACCATTTCACCATGAAGTAACACATTACTACTTGCAGATATTTCCTACTGATCTCATAGATCTCATAATATGACAGCTGTTTCAATTTAGAATTGAAGAGACAATAAGAGGGATGTGCACCTCATAGAAATAACCTATTCTTTTTCCAACAATTGTTTTGCAAAGAGATATGTGCCTCAAACTTGAAAATTAAGTCTGTGTTTATCTTCCAATGGCCAATCATAACATGAGACACATTAAATACAAAACACCTAGGTAAAGAAAACCACAAGCCACAGTAAGATGATCTTCACCACTTAATAGAGTAGTGGTTCTCAACCTGTGGGTCCCCAGATGGTTTGGCCTTCAACTCCCAGAAATCCTAACAGCTGGTAAACTGGCTGGGTTTTCTGGGAGTTGTAGACCAAAACACCTGGGGGACCCACAGGATGAGAACCACTGTAATAGATCATCTCAGCAAACAAATCTTCTAGTGTGTCTCTTGATGAAATCTGTTTTGTTATTCGTCTGTAAACTTTTCATCCTGTCAAGTCCATTTTTCCAAAGATCTATCTCATTTGTAAAGAAATTTCTGAATTTGGATAAAATTAATCAAAAATAAAATTTTAAATTTCTAATATAGCTTAACTGGCCAGACGTGGGAGATGTCTCCACTGTATTAGTATGAAAAAGATTATGACAAAATTACCTGATGTCAAATTATTCTAGATGTGGTGCATTACAAAAAAAGAAGAAAGAAATGGCAACATTGATTCAGCACTTTGAAGTCTAAGCAGTCATTTTCACCTACTCTCAACTGACATCTGGGGTCTTTTGCTCAGAGAGAAGGTGCCGGTGGCATCTTGTTATTGCAAGAACAAGGTATAATTTATAAGCCAAGAGTGAGCTGGGAGGAGGGGAGGAACATTATACATTTTGAAGCAAGGAACATAGTACAGCATTACTATTTATCAGTCTTTCTGTACACATTCTGGAAACAATGGCACAGAACCTAGAAAGAAATATCTTAGGAACTGGTTGAGACCATTCCACAAGCTCCCCAAGATGTTTGGGGCCAAGAAAAATCCCCCCAGTGACTTTTTAGGTAAGCCACACAGGGTGGAAGACTAGTGGAAATCCTCAGTAAATTCTGTGCCTGGCAGATATGGTCAGGTTGCCTTCCTGCCCATTTCCACAATCAGCTGATCAAAAACCAGCTTTCACCTGCCTGCCAACTCTGACTGTCTTGCCTCTGTAAGTGTAACATTGTAAGTGGTTCACATTTACAAAGTCGAGGTTATCAGCATTGGAAACATGGTAGAATGTCCGTATGCAGTGATGCTAGGACCAAACAACTTCAGTGCTTTGGATATGCCCAAATTAATATTGACCTAGAACCTATACTACAGTCTACATTTTGTAACTTCACAAATCCTTTGGCTCACTGTAGAATTGCAAGAAAACCCTACACATTTATCCAGAGTTCTCTGATGTGCATTGGGAACTTCTGATGTGTAATCAGACACTCTTGTGTTTTAGTACTTCATTTCTTAGCCAGTGTCGTGATGCACATTGAGGCATGTCCCCAATGTACATTGTTCTCCATTGCATACTGGGTCATTGTGCATTAGTCACTATATTGGCTACCAATGTGCAATGGACAGTCATACATAACATTATGGCAGCCTCCAAGTAAAAATATAAACATTACAAAGCATCTCAGCTCTACTTTGCACATTAACAAATCCATTTATGAAGATGCAAGTCCCACACTGAATTCCACCCATTAATCAAACCCTGAAGTTGGGTCCAGAAAGAGTTTGGGAACAATTCTGTATCTACACTACTACAAGATGCCCTTGAAATATTAAGATCATCCCCATGTGATCATTTATTTCCTAATTGCCCTTGTTAGTGCTTTATGGAGACAATCCACCCCTGTTCCCCAATCCTCTTGTGCTCCTTCTCCTTCAATTCGCAATACTTTGAGCTCAATCCCAACGAAACCCAAACCGTTCCTGCCTCTTATACTTGGCAGTGCTGTTTCCTTACATCTTTATTAAACTCTATAGCCACTTTGATAGGGAAATTGAAAAGCAAAAGATACGAGGGACAACAAAAAGCCATAATTATGAAGATTCAATTTAATTTTAAAGGTTGCAGAAGGAGAAAAAATGAAGCAGGAGAAGAAGAAACCAAATTAATTTAGCAAGGAAGCATTGCATGAAATATTGTTGGCGCTTAATAACCATGCAAAGACAGATGATATGTGTGGAAAAATTAGTTGTAGGACCTCATAATAGTCTATTAATATTTTCTACAGGCACAGAAACCCTTTGCTGAATTATTGTGACAAAGTAATTTTTTTAAAGGGAGTTTGAAAATCTTCAAAAGGAAGGGACAGCAAGGAAGGATGTAAGCAAAAAAGAGAGAGAAAGACAGTGAGAGCCTCATTCAACATTAAGCTCTGAGCTAGACTTCACACCATGTTATCACTGTCCTCTGTTTCACAGAGCAGCTGCAAACTATCTGAGGCCTTGCACTTGTGCATATTATGCACAAGCTTTTCTGGCATTCACCTAAAATATTTTCAACTATATACCTAAGGATATATGTGTTATATTGAATCTGCAGGTACACACATCTGGATTTGATGAATTTCCCTATGTGAGCAAGAGACTTTTCACCTGTAGACTTATTTGACCTGGCTGAATGCTGAAACTTGATCCTTCACATGGAGATCCTCAAACATTAGTAGTGCTTAAACAACCTGAGCTGGAAGCTGATTTTTGAATACAGTACTGGGCAGCTTTTTCCTCCAAGCCACTATTTCAATGCTGTTATCAGCCATTAGTATCCACTCGCTTTTCCTATGTACCAACATTTCAGTTTACTGGCTGATTATATGTGTATATCCCAAGTCGCCATCACAATACATTGCTTATAGAACTGAATCCTAGCTACCATACATCTCACTGCTGAAGGTATCAGAATTCCCTGAAGAAGCAGAAAACTCCACAGCCATGCCATCTTTTATCTGATTCCCCCCCCCCCCCCCGCCCATGCCATAACCACTTTCCATGAACTGTTGAAATATCAGCTTCAAAGACATTCATCTAATTGGGGATAAATATAAACCCTATTCTACTTCTTCTGGGATACAAAGACTCACTAGACTGAAAAGATAGGAACAGGAAAAAGAATTGATGTGCTTTGAATGCGATTGTCCTGCTTCCTGGCAAGGGATTGGATTGGATGGTCCATGAGGTCTCTTCCAACTCTATAATTCTTTGATTCTATGATTCTATTGTGATTTTCTGACACAGATTAGAGCATGAAAGAAATGTTGTAAATTTCTTCCAAAAAGTTCATGTCAAATATTTCTCCTTTCATAAAATATCTCACTATGTTTTTCTTTTTAATATCAAAGAAAAAAAGGAGAGACAAATCCTGCACTGATTCAGAGAGGTTTGAGGTGCAAGACCAATCTCAAACCTATGAAAATCTAGCTGGCTTTATTGTGTTTGCCATGAACAGACCCAGATTTGTGTTCACCAAAAGGAGAAGCTGCTCTGGATTATGCCAGAAGTCTCTATTCATTATGAGAGGGTTTTTCATATTCACACCTTCCATCTGTCTCCTTTGGCTATGAGAACCAAGACTGGAAATAGGAAGTATAACTTTGTTAATCTTCTGATCTCCCCTCTTCTTTTTGTCTCATGCAAAACAAGAGGAAGGGGGACTGAGGTAAAATAGGGTTTTGACGGGAACTAAAATCAATCATCTGAGTAGATGTTTGGTTACTAGCTAATGAGAAATTGTACTATATACTTGCTTTGGCCTTGTCATTGGATGAACTTGCATTGTTTGATAGCAGAAGTATACAGTATTATATGCAAACGGTATTTTATTCTGTAGGCTCAGATGTCATGATGCTGAGGAACCACAATATATGTCATTGGTGTAGGCAGTATTTGTCATTATATTCTATGACACGTTTTGTTCAATAGAGACAGCCTTCTATAGGGAGCAGCACTTTTGTGTGTGTGCGTCAGGAGCGACTTGAGAAACTGCAAGTCACTTCTAGTGTGAGAGAATTGGCTGTCTGCAAGGACATTGACCAGAGGACACCTGGATGTTTTGATGTTTTTACCATCCTTGTGGGAGGCTTCTCTCATGTCCCCGCATGGAGCTGGAGCTGGAGCTGATATAGGGAGCTCATCCACGCTCTCCCCGGATGGGATTCAAACCAGCAACCTTCATGTCAGCAATCCAACCTTCAAGTCATCAGCCCTGCCAGTACAAGGGTTTAACCCACTGCACCACCAGGAGCTCCAGGAGCAGCTCATTTCATTAGGATAGCTACAGAGCTACATGTAGGGATGGCAATAATGTTATTGCCAGTAGCCTGTAAGTCTCCCAGTATAAGATGCTGCTTAGAGTATCCTTTCTAAAGAGAGCATGGTGACATTTATGCTCTTGCATCTGATGACTTTTCTTGAACCACTTCGCTTAAACTACCAATTAAATGAATTGTACCATGTCAATGATGGCAGATCCCAGAGCCACTTAAGAAAAGAAAAATATGTTCTAATTCATTGAGATTTTAATTTCATTGGTAAAGATTGATTTATTCTCCCTGATTTATATCTGATTTCCAAATGGAATTTGATTTTGGCTGGGACAAAACAACAGCATCTGAAATCATCACATGAGTACCAAATCAAACAGAGTTTAGTTGGACATCAAGGTAAATAATGTCAGTGACAGTAAAATAAGCCAAGGCAAAAACAAGAACAAAACTCTTCATTTTATTCTTCCATTCCCTATTTTAATCTTTACTGCACTGTCCATTCCTAGTCTCCGCACTCCCCCACCACCCCATTCCTTTTTCTTTCTTTCTTTAAATACAGTCTAATCCCAAGTGTGAACTGATGTAGTTTGTCTATTGGGGGGAGAGGCAAAATCTCTCTCTCTCCCTTTCTGCCTTTTTTCCTTCTTCTTTCCTTGGCCCAGTTCATTATTTTTCTTTCTTGTCACTCAGTGTGATAGGTTGAACAGAAGTGCAGAGATGAGCACTGAAAACGGTGTCACAAGGCCTTAATCTAGTCTTTAATGCCTGACTTCAGAGATGTCATTTATCTTCTAACTGCAGCAGGCATCCACCAACTTTATCTCTAATAATATATTGATGGATTAAAAGGGTCGGGCAGGAGACCGGGCTGGAAAAATTGCTTATTGACATCAAAATACAGTGCCCTCAACCTGATAAACATGGAGGGGCTCGTGTATCTCCCAGAATAGTTGGTGTTGCTATAATTTTTTTTCTCTCGCATGTTTCTTATGGGTTCATGGGGTGGTCTGGCAAAATAAACAAATAGAACAAATAAAGAGGAAATACAGATTTTTTTTCCCCCTACATTGACACAAGCAAGTGGATGCAAGATATTTCACTCAAGGTTTCCCCCTGCTTCGTATTACTGTATCTGGGTGCCCGTCATTAGTATTTATTTATCATGTTATGTGTCAGATTTGTAGCTGAACAGAAATGGGGAACAGCAACCCTATTTGGGTCGGCTGGAAAAATAGGATACTGGGACTTGCTTTATGATATATGGCAACCTCCCTTAATAGTGACTCATTATGCTTTTACACACTATTCTTTCTCAAAGGCAATAAAAGCCCGGAGCTGTCTAGTAATCTCAAAGGCTGAAATTCATCCCACCACACAGACACTATTCAAGGAATGGCATTCTTTTGAGAATTAAACAAGGATGGAAAGAGAATTCAATGTATGACTTTAGTAGAAAAAAGTAGCCCTGCCTATCCTTTTGTGATAAATTACAACTCTTGTTCACCACCAGAAACGTGTAGCCATGGAGCTCTCCTCTCCCATTCATCCAAGGTGCAACGCCATTTAGTGATGCAAGCAAATCTGTGGTGGGTGGCATCAAGGGGGGGGGGGGATTCGACGGATAGCAAGAGAGACAAAGGCATGTCTGGGTGGGTGAGCTGAGTCCCTTGGGCTATATTTCCAAGAGAAAAAGAGCTGTATATTTCACATTAATCCTTCTGATACAAGCCTCCTCCACTTTCTCTGAAATAAGCCCCTTATGTTTTAATGCAGCTAATTTAGGTAATACATTTTTTAACCACACTTGAAATATAATACAGTTTGAGTATCCTTTATCCGAAATCATTTCAGGACTTTTTTGATTTTAGACTACTTATATTTGCATATATCCATATAAGATCTCTTGGAGATGGTACTCAAGTCTGAACATGTAATTCAGTTATGGTTCATATATACCCTATGCACATAGCCTGAAGGCAATTGTATACATAATATTTTAATAATTTGATGCACAAAACAAAGTTTGCGTGCATCCAAAAAAAAAAAGAGGTTACTATCTCAGCCACCCATGTGGACCATTTTGCATTTTGGACTATTTTGGATTTCAGATATGGGGAGCTCATCACACACACACAAATAATAAGGTGCAGACATCTAAAGACCTTGCAGTTATTTCCTGTATACAAACAAGATAGACAGAGTACTGTGATTCTGTTTCGTTACATCTACATTGCCACTGTCTTTCATGATGGCACTTTGTTTTTCAAATTATCACTACACTTTCCTCAGTCTTTATGCCATTAATGAGTAACTTTGGGAGTGGGGGTGTATTACTTTCTTTGGCTCTGATCTATGGAAAGTAACAGAGATTGTGCAAAATTGCACTGGATAAGGGGGGGTATGATTATCTTGACAATAATATATAATTCAACACTATCCTCAGAAAGGAGCCCCCGGTGACACAGCATATTAAACCGCTGAGCTGCTGAATTTGCTGACTGAAAGTTCGGCGGTTAGAATCCAGGGAGCGGGGTGAGCTCCCGCTGTTAGCCCCGGCTTCTGCCAACCTAGCAGTTCCAAAACATGCAAATGTGAGTAGGTCAATAGGTACCGCTCTGGCGGGAAGGTAAAAGTGCTCCATGCAGTCATGCCAGCCACATGACCTTGGGGGTGTCTATGGACAACGCCAGCTCTTCGGCTTCGAAATGGAGATGAGCACCAATCCCCAGGGCAGGACAGGACTAGACTTAATGTCTGGGGAAAACCTTTATCTTTGTCTGTCCTCAGAGATGGGGAATTCCTCAAGATTAAATTGGGGACAATGTTTGGTAACTCACATGCAGAAATTCTCACTGAAGTTCTGTTTTTGTTTTGTTTTTTTAAGTTGATGTGACAGTCCTTCCAGATTCAGTTTCAACAATGTTTGATGCCTGAGGGATTGATGGAGAACTGGATATTCCTCAGTAACCAGACCTGAAAATTAAGCCCAACTTTCAATACAACAAAATGATGTCTTTTGCCACTAGAGAGAGCACCTCTGCTAAAACATTTGCTTAACATATAATCTAGTTTGACCCTAGTGATATAACAGCAGTTCAAAGGATGATAAAAGCCAACAGTGGAAAAGAAAGAAAGAAAGAAAAGAAAAGGAGGGGAGAGGAGGAGAGAGGAGAGGGACAGGGACAGGGAAAGGGGAAAAAGCAAAAACTGAACTATATCTGACACACATACATACACACACACATAATCAAACCATGCCCTTTTACCATTCACAATAGCAGCATGTGTTTACTAGTATAGACTACAGTACTGTCACTGTCTCCCTTCCTGCAGTTCAAAAATGCTTTCTTCTCCACTAGGACTGAAACAAATACAGTTAGCCTTCCATGTCCATGGATCCTATATCCACTGATTCAACCATACACAGTTCGAAAATATTCCAAAGAAATGGAATTTTTCCATTTTATATAAAGGACTCCTGCAAAGGCACTGGCAATGTAGATCCGCACAGTTAAAGCAGTGTTATTCCCCATAGTAACCTCTGGATGTGAGAGTTGGACCATAAGGGCGACTGAGCGAAGGAAGATAGACGCTTTTGAACTGTGGTGTTGGAGGAAAATTCTAAGATTGCCTTGGACTGCAGGAAGATCCAACCAGTCCATACTCCAGAAAATAATGCCCGACTGCTCACTGGAGGGAAGGATATTAGAGACAAAGATGAAGTATTTTGGCCACATATGAGAAGACAGGAAAGCTTGGAGAAGAGAATGATGCTGGGGAAAATGGAAGGAAAAAGGAAGAGAGGCTGACCAAGGGAAAGACAGATGGATAGTATCCTTTAAGTGACTGGCTTGACCTTGAAGGAGCTGGGGGTGGCAATTGCTGACAGGGAGCTCAGGGTCACAAAGAGTTGGAAGCGAGTGAATGAATAAACAACAAATATAATGGACACCATTTTACTCTGTCATTATACATAATGGGACCTGAGCATACATTGATATTGTGTTGTCGAAGGCTTTCATAGCTGGAATCACTGGGTTGCTGTGAGTTTTCTGGGCTATACGACCATGTTCCAGAAGCATTATCTCCTGATGTTTCACCCACATCTATGGCAGGCATCTTCACAACCTCTGAGAATGCCTGCCATAGATGTGGGCGAAACATGAGGAGATAATGCATCTGGAATATGGTCATACAGCCCAGAAAACTCACAGCAACCCAATGCACTGATGTTGTTATCTACAGGGATCCTGGAACCAAATCCCAGCAGATACCAAGAGTCCATTGTATCTGACTATGCTTCCTAATTCTGAAGGATTATAGTGGGCTTCAACAGATTCCAAGTGCCCACTGTAATTCTTTATTTCTAACAAAAGGACAAATTTGTTTGTTTGGTTTTGTTTGTTGCTGGTCTTTTGTACCTTTGAACAGTTGTCACCTCGAGCACCTTTCAGGGAGGTACAGCAGCGTTATAGCTAAAACTAACAAGGACTAGAGGACAGCAAGCAGGAAGTATTAGGTTCTCATTATTTCTTAGTAGCAACAATAGTTTTGCACTGTTCCCCACTATCTTAGGCTGGTAATCTTGGGCTCATTTTTGACTTCTTAGTGCCTCCTTTTTTTTCCTATGTCCCATCTACTGCCAAATTCTTCTGTTCCTTTTTCACCATTTGAAAACACTTCCTTCCCTTTCTGTTGTTTTAAAATTTCACAGACTTTCTTTTAGTGGGACAAAGCATGACAAAAGGTATTAGAATAGTTTTCCAAATGCATCTCATGCCTCTTTTTTCCCTTTTGTTGCTATGCCTTTGTTCACAATATGTAATTTTCAAAACATTCAAGGACATATATCACCTCCAAACAACCCCTAAGAATCATGGCTTACTGGGAGGTGACAAAGAAAAGAAATATTTGAATAGCCAGCTTCCAGCTCTTTGGGAGGGGGGGGGGGGTTGAAGACTGTGTGCAAATAATATAATATTGTCTCTTTTTCTGCTCTTGCACATTACAAATGTTAGCAAGCCAAAGATGATTACATTGCAAAAGTTATGTTGCCTTAATCTGAAACTTGCCAAAGAGAAAATTGTGCACTATATATGAGCTGTTTTACATTCAGTTATACTATAGGAGCCAAGATCCTATGGCATACATACATAACGTAAATCTGTATGCATGTAGTTAAGGGAAGCACACTCAATGTGCAGAACCAGATGTATATTCCCGGTGGGATTCTTTATGGTCCCATTGTGCAACAGGGAATACACAATGACTGCCTCTGCAACCTTAGGTAGCAACAAACACTGTATGGCCTCCTTAGTTATGGATTTGATATCCACATTTTCACTTGCCTATACTCCAAAAAATCACACCAAAGTATTTTTGGGTTCCTCTAAGTTCTCCAGTGTGATTCTATGGTATGCTTCCAGCTCAAGCATAGTCAAGGCATAGGGATCACTATTATCTATGGTTTCAGGTATCCAGGTGTGATCTTGGAGCGTATCCCTCATGGATTTCCTGCTTCTTGGCAGGGGTTGGACTGGATGGCCCATGAGGTATCTTCCAACTGTATTATTCTATGATTCTATGGATACAGGAGTCTCACAATCTGAGGTGGTAAAATTACATGTGGAACAGTTATACTTACGAAACTGCTTGCTAAATCATGAACTGAAAATGGGCTAGTAGAAAACAGCCTCTATAGAACAACCACATGCATCAGGTGATGTGCATGTATACAACACAAACAGGATTCTAGCTATTGAATTGATATATAAGTCAATGGCCAACATTCTGCTTGCTTATCTGAAATTGATTACCACTGCAAAACCACCAAGGAAACATTATTATATCTCCCAGTAGAGAGTGAAGAGGATCAGAAAAGTATCTGGATATGTCCCTGAAGCCAGATACAGAGCAGTGGTATCATTCACTGGGACTTCTGAAAAGCCTTGGGAAATCTTAGTGGACTGTTGATTGATTAGTGGACTGGACTGTTCCTGGTTCCTCTAGCCCAGTGGTTCTCAAGGTCCCCAGATGTTTTTGGCCTACAACTCCCAGAAATCCCAGCCAGTTTACCAGCTATAAGGATTTCTGAGAGTTGAAGGCCAAAAACATCTGGAGACCCCAGGCTGAGAACCACTGCTCTAGTCCCTCCTCAATCTATCAGCATCAAATGCCCAGGAATGCCATGGTTACCTGCTCCTATCAATTGGAATTGTAGTGTATAGTTTTTGGTTGGTGCACGTGTGGCTTACAGACACACGGAGAGATGTTCTGTAGCCTATTACACACTGTTGACCCCCACCCCTGGTGACTTTGAAGCTCCCAAAGGGACCTGTGCTGCTGCTAACCAATGAGGAGGGAAGGGTTGGAAAAACAATTCAGTCAATGACCTGGTCCCTAGATCTCGATTTGTGAGAATCCCTTCCCCATCCTTCCCACCCATCCTGACTACATTTTCATTGTTTGTATTACGCTTGCTCTGCACTATAAAATTAATACAGTTTCACCCTACATTAACTGCCATGACTCAATACTATGGAATCATGGGTTTTGTGGTTTGATGAGGCACCAGCAATCTTTGGCAGAGAAGGCTAAAGACTTTGCAAAACTCAACCTCTAGGATTCCATCGCACTGACCCATGACAATTAAAGTGATACCAAACAGTATTAATTCTACAATTAGATGCAGTGTTCTGATGACAGTATGAAGGAACACAGATTCATAGAACCATAGAATCTTAATGGTCTAATAGACCACAAAGGCCAGATTCAAACCCCGGTCTCCAGAGTCATAGTCAAACCACTACACCATGCTGGCTTTTGAGTAATATTAGCATACATCATTCCCAATTAAACCACCCATGACACCTTTTCCAGAGGGTGTTTTAATTGTATGTTATTTTTAAAAAACAAAAACAAAATAAACTTAAAATTTAAAAAAACTCTGAGCAGTTCTGGTTGAAAGGAAGCATTAGTATAAATATATTTCCAAGAGATGTTTATATGCACTAAAAGCATGATTTTTAATCGAAATGTTAAAAAAGAAAAGAAAAACCTTCAGTTCAAGCACACTTTCTAAATGTGATTTCTTCTATAAGGAGCTTTATTGAAGAAAGTGACCAGCAACTGCCCTAGACCTGTAACAACTTAGAACTTTTCTTCTCCCTGTTTTCAGAGAACTGAAAGCTGGGAAGAAGGGGGTGCAAGTTGCCAATCACCAGTAAAATCTACTAACAGTCAATAAAAATTCTTGTTTTGAACAGCTGTCCTTGAATGCAGAAATACAATCATACCAGTCCTTGAAGGCCAGTTTGACTACACCAATCTTTAAAAGTCTGTTATTCGCAAAGAGCAGTACTAAAAAAAAGACATTAGCGAGTCATAAATGCAGCTAACATTAGTATGACAGATATGTCTGGAGGGTTCATTGTCACATCTCCTCTAACTTTAAAAAAACATTGCCTCCCTACTGAGTTTTTTCAGGTGACTCGGTAATGGTTTTTTTCCAACCAGCGGCTTGTGTCAGTCTTGTATCTTATGAATCTTTGGGAGAAGTCTGAGCCTCAGTCCTTGTGCTCTACTCTACATGGGGAAATCTCCCTTTTGCAAGGCCAGGCCTGGCATAAAGACAGAGCATCAAAATAATAGAGAATGGGGCCCCGATGTTCCCTATAATAGAGAGCCCATACCTAGAGAGCAGTGACGGAGGAATTATTTGTAGATTCACTCATCCCTAAAGAAGAATCCTAGTGATTACTGGAATCAGACCTTTCAGCCAGGAGATGGTGGCACCAGTTCGCCTTCTGTACGGGATGTTCTCTCATGCAATAGTGCAAGTGTCACGTATAATAATAATAATTATTATAATTTATTTATTTATTTATTTATTTATTTATAGACCACCCTATTTCCCCAGAGGGACTCAGGGCAGTTTCCAACACATATGTTGTGGGCTACTCTTCTGCTTCTGAGGAGGAGGTAGAACAGGAGGGTGAAGTGTTAGTACTAGGGGATTTGGAGCCAAGTGTTGAGGAAGGAGAAGTTGAGGAAGAAATACTATAAGTTCCTACATTTTTAGAATGGTGAAGGGCAAAAGAAGAAAGGAGAAGGTCAGCTAGAATCACAGCAAAAATGCTGAGCAATCAAACCTCACCCTAAGAACATCTGTACTGAGAACTCAGGGCTATAAATTAGCAGCAAAGCCAGTAGTCAATGCTGGCAGCAACTGACTTACTTGATGTGTTTGTGTTCCGGTCTCCATGCTGCAGTTCCAGTGTTGGCTTTGCAAAAGACTTCTTGCCACAGACTCTTGTTCCTGTATACTGTAAGCCTTTTTTTTACCAAAGACTCTTGCTCCTGTTTGCTATGAAGACTTGTGCCAAAGACTTTTGTTTCAAGTCTGCTGTAAGACCTTGCATTGCTTATAACTTCACCTTCTGTTTCCTTTACTGCTGTTTGCATTATTATTACTATTTTGCTGAAGTAAAGCTTTTTTTGTTGTTTTGTTACCTTTGCTCGTGTTGTAAGACTATTTCTGGAGCAAGATGGGGCAACATATGGCAAACATTCTATGCGAACAAATAAACATATAACAAATTGTATCACAGAAAATATAACAGCCATTACTATAAACTTAATACCAAATAGTAATTAAACCAAAAAATAACTAAACAATCCTAAGAGACATAATCAGATAATATGAATTTAAACAAAATAAAATTTAAAGCAATTAAAACCTTATTCTAAACAAGATTTAATATATCTAAATGATGTTATATGTCAAGACATATTAATCTTCCTCCTCTCCATATGGCAAGGTATATATATGTCTTTTGGCAGCTTTTTAAAGGTCAGGTGAGAGGGGGCAATTTTTAGTTCTTTTGGGGAGATTCCAGAGGTGGGGAGTGATCACAGAGAAGGACATCTCTCTTGTTCCCACCAGCTGTGCTTGAAACAGGGGTGGGACCAAGAGAAGGTCCCCCTCTGTGGATCACAATGCTCGAGCTGGTTTGTAAATGTAAATGTAGTTCTGCAAATAGTCTGGACCTGAACCATTTAGGGCTTTATAGGTAATGACCAGCACTTTTGTCAGACCCTAGGCAGCGGAGCACCAAGAACCATACACGGAGGCCAATAACTATCTAATATCTTTATTAAATAAGTATATAAGAATAATAAAAACAAATAGAAAATGTAGTCCAGAAGCAGACCTTTCAAATGAGGCCAAATATAGTCCAGAAATAGTTTGTCCAATAAATGATATTAGAGTTCAAAGATAAAATCCAATAACCGAAACACACACTATTGCCAGGCAATAGTGTGGGGAAATGTCCAGAGTCTTTCAAGGCACAAGGTAAATCCACAAGGAGGTTGGAAACAAGGCTTGAATCTATGAATCAGGATCCGTAGCAAGGAACGAGGCAAGGCAATCCAAAACTTGATTCTAAGAACAAAATCCGTGGCTAGGAGCAAAGCAAGGTAATTCTTGGAGGCTTGGATAGACGAGGCAAGGAAACTGGATTTGCGGACTTAGCGAAGTCCACACTAGGCTGGAAACATGAATTCACTCCTGGAGCTGCTCTGTTGTCTCCGCAACGAACCAACCGTGCCAGGCACCTTTAACGGGGTCTCGTTTTCCCGCCAAACAGGTGTTCAGCGTCCTCTTTCCCTAGAGAACAGGGAACGAAACCTAACTTTGCAGATGTGAGACTCCCTGGATTTTCCCAGGGGAAACATGGCTAATCAGTGTCTTGTTTGGCAGCAATTCTCAAACTCCTGCGAACCCGCTCTTTAACTCCCCTGTCTGCAGTAAAGGAATGTCTCCTAGCGAAGGGAGGTGAGAGCCGTTCAAGGTCGGTTTTAATTGGCTCTTGGGCAAGAACATCTACATCAGGCATCTTGAAGGAGTCTGGCTGTTGTTGATCCGGAGAAAACCCCATGTTTTCATCCTCATCTGCCACAGTGACACTAGGAACGGGACTACAAGGCCCATGAGGCATCACAACTTTGTATTTAGCCCAGAAGCAGATCAGGAGTCAATGGAGCCTCCATAGCATGGGAGTTATCTTCTCATGATACAGCACTCCAGTTAATAACCTGGCCACCGATCTTTGCACCAGTTGCAGCTTCTGAACTACCTTCAAAGTGAGCCCCACAAAGAGAACATTGTAGTAGTCCAAAAGGCATGGACTACCATGACCAGATCCGGCATCTCAAGATATGATGCAGCTGGTGCACAAGTTTTAACTGTGAAAAGGTGCTCCTGGCCACCGCCAACACCTGGGGTTCCAGGGTCAGCGATGAATCTAGGATCATACCCAGACTGTGAACCTCTGTCTTCAGGGGAAATGTGACCAATGCAGGCTGTAACCCCACACCCTGATGCGTCTTGTGACAGACCAGTAGTACCTCTGTTTTATCTGAATTTACCTTCAACTTACTAGCCCTCATCCAGTCCATCACTGATGACAAGCTCCGGTTTAGGGGAAGGATGGCATCATTGGCTTTTGGTGAAAATGTATGCCCACAACATCTGGAAGAAGGATTACAGGAAATCAGAGAAACATAATCAGAGAACTGTTGGATCACAGGAGGTTATGACAGCTAGACAGCTCAATATCTGAGAGTGTTTTCAGTTGTCACCTGGGTTTCAGTACCAAGTTTTAAATCAAAGTTCAAATAGGGGCTTTTGAAAAACAGGAAGAGGCATCCATGAATCAAGATACCATAGTAGATACCTCAACATTTCACATGATGTTTTCAGTTACTTTCCAAGTTCCAGTGTCTAATTTCAAGTTGAAAAACTAATGTGAAAAAAATGAGGACTGGTATAATTCACTAGGAAACAATGGTAGACAACTCAGGATCTGACAAAGAGCTTTGGATTTTAGTAGACAGTTGCTGGTCTAAATTGTAAAAGGGAGGCTTCAAAATTTGACCAAGTGTTTTTGTTTTCATACAAGTTACAGGACCAGTTTCAAATTGAAATTTAAAATTAGGAACTTCCTAGAAGCAAAGATGGGAGCTGTCATAACTCATTGATAAATAATTTTAAACAGGCTAGAAGATAGGAGAGAGCTTTCTGAGACAGTTATATTTCAGAGGTAGCAACTAGCAAAACCGCCTTTAAGAATTCCTTGTTTAAGAAAAACCTATATAATTCCATGGATCATCATAGGCTGAAAGGCTATTTCAAGGCACTTACACACACACAAACACACATCTTGGTCTCATCCTAGAAGTGAGATGTCTTCTGCAGGTTTGAAAATCCTTGACGGGGTATCTTGCCATGATTAGGCCATTTATCTCAACTATAAATAAGACAGTGATGAATCTCATCACATCCCAAATTGCATGGGAGGAACTGCAGTTCTGTAAATTTAGGGTGCCTTCCATATCTATTGGGTGGAAAGACAAGGGGGAAATGTACCAATAGTTACTTGGAATCCCCATTTAATGGGCCTTGTATTGGTTTGTAATTATTTTCTTCACTCATGGATGGACCTTTATCTTTTCTTCTTTGAAGAAGACCAGAGACTTCTGGGGGATACAAAAGGAGATAAGGAGAATATTAGGTTCTATGCCAATATGCACCAGTGCAAGAGATAAAACCAACCTCCATAGGTGCCATCTCCTCCTCTGATCTCTTTATTTGCCTCTCATTTCTTCTCATTCTCCCTTTGCTTGCATTTCAAGGTTAAAAAAAAGTCAGGATACAATAGTAAATATGTAAGATTAACTCCTAAAATATGTTAGCAAGTGAAAGCTAAAGAAAGCCAAATGATTTTTAGAAAGGCTTTCTTGAAGCTTAGAACACAGACAGTCCTTTTGATCCTTTATCTCGCCTTAACAAAAAAAACCCCAGCAAATTGTTAATATATATATACACACACGCATGCATGCATATATCTATATGCGTGTGTGTGTATTTATATAGATTCTATGTCTGTATGAGTCAGTGTGTATGTGTATTTTAATTCACACAGGCTTTCTTTTCTTTAAAATGCTGCAAGAAGCTCTTTTTGCAGATTTCATTTTCTTTCTTTTCTTTTCTTTTCTTTTTTTTCTTTTTTTTTCTCCTTTCTTTTTTTGATATTTCAAAGCTGGCAGTTCAGTAAATGGCTGGAACTGCCACATCTCTGTTCTTGCTAAAGAAATCAATGCTAATCCTATTACTGGCAGTTATCACCTATCCCAGAAACCGCAGCTAAAAGAGAAAAAAACCACTGAGATGTCAAAGTAGAAAAAAGGGCTGCGGGAAGGGGGGGAGGCGCCCTTCTTTCACTTTCAAACAGTGATTGTTTTCTTATTTTTGATCATTTTTTCCTGTTAAAAGGGAAACTAAACCACCACCACAACTACCAAAAAAAAAAAGATGTGTGCTCCAATAACATAAAGGATCATGATTAAACCTTCCCTCCCTTGAGAAACACAGTTTGAAGCCAGAGCTGTTGTTTGGCTGCACATTGTCCACATTGTGCCTAAGAGCTTCAGTCTTGAGGCTTCATTGTGTTCCATGCCAGGAAGGCTCATGAGGGAGACGGGTCTGATAATTTTACTGGGAACTCGTGCCACATAGTACTAGCATGTTCACTTTGCATGGAACACCCGGGAAAAGCCTGCTCCACACAGTGCTGGAGCTGGAAAGTGCTGGGGATTTTTTTTATCATGTCAGAAGCAACTTGAGAACATACTGCAAGTTGCTTCTGGTGTGAGAGAATTGGCCATCTACAGAGACGTTACCCAGGGGACGCCTGGATGTGTTACCATCCTGCTGGGAGGCTTCTCTTGCCATGTATCATGTTCTGCAGTTGATGGTGGTTGGGGATGTCAGGCCTAGCAGTTGGCGATGGAAAGGGTTAATGTAAGTTTCAGTTTTACAGGGCTGAGTAATCTGTAAGTAGGAGTTACAGGTGAAAGCAAGTAAAGGGGGAGGCATGCAAGAGATATTTATTTATTTATTTACAGCATTTATATTCCACCCTTCTCACCCCGAAGGGGACTCAGGGCGGATCACATTACACATATAGGCAAACATTCAATGCCTTTTAACATAGAACAAAGACAAGACAAACATAGGCTCTGAGAGGGCCTTGAACTCATGACCTCCTGGTCAGAGTGATTCATTTCAGTGATTCATTGCAGCTGCTCTCCAGCCTGCCCCACAGCCCGAGCCCGATAGGTTGCAGCTGGGTTGTACTGGATATAAGGAGCCAGCCTGGAGTATATGACACATCCCTTTGGTAGCACAGAAATCCCAGTCAGTTTACCAGCTGTTAGGATTTCTGGGAGTTGAAGGCCAAAACATCTGGAGACCCACAGGTCGAGAACAATAGTTTAACCCATTGTGCCCAGCTCTATTAAGTGCCAGGTTGCAAAAAGTCACAACATGTTGGGCTTATCCAAAAAAAATGGGGGGGGGGGAAGTGTTTGGAAGTATTGAGAGTTAGCAGTCCTTTTTGTTTTGATTTTACCTGTATATTCCCAGATTTGCATTCAAACCCTTGCTTGAAATATTCTCCCCTCCTTTGTTTTCTTCCTCTTCCCACTGATTACATGTCACATCTAGATTCATGCAACATTCCTGAAAATAATTTCACCTGTTTCCACTTATCCTTCTTTATTATTATTTAAAAGTTATAGTTACAGTGCTAAAGTGCTTTAAAAATATCACACTACATTAAACATTAAGGGCTTTATTGCACAAAGCAGGTTAACCAACATTGCTGCTGTGTGCATCCTGTTTTGATCCCCGCTCCCAATTCTCCCATCCCTAACTATTGATATAAAAAACTCATCAATAGCTTTCAATCCTGCTACATTCCCATTACTTACCTTGGTGCAATGGGTCCCTTTTACTTCTGAGCTGGAAGGCCAGCAGTGACGTCATGTCAGGGGGCAGAATTCTTTTCCTCTCCCCTTCGCTGTTCCCAAGACGGTTGCTTTCTTTATATTTTTACTTTTATGTTTATAATGCTGAAATTGTGCAATTGCACCAAAAATATAATAACAACAACAACAACAATCAAAAGAACCTCAGTCATCCAGGAAAAAAGGGTTATGAGGATATGCGGAAGTATGATCACAGAATAGTGAATCAACATAATTGTGCTATCAAAGGGAGGTGTGATATCATTAATCTACACTAATGTGAATGTAGTGGAATAACAGGTTAGATGTGATAATGTATTCTGATTATTTTGTTTTGGTGCAAATATCCCTCTGTTCCACTCTTGATCTCTACAGAGCCAGTTTCCTGGAAACAATAGGTATGTGTACTGATACTGGACATCTCAGCCAATTCTGGAGTAATACAATAGTGTAGATAGCCAAATAGAGATATTTTAGAAAATATTGGGTTAATTTAAACTGATCTGGGAAGTAGGAATGTAAAGTTCCTGGTAATGCTGGGAGTCCCCAGAAAATACTTTGGAATAAAGAATGCATTATATGGAATTTCAAGATAAATTTGGTTTGTTCAGGAACAGGAACTATTTTTCTCTCATGGATAGGGCACATAGCATCGATTTCTATCATTCATCTGAGGACCTTCTTCTGTGTTTCCTACTGCCAGAATAACAGAAAGTATTGTGTACATGAGTTGGAGCAATCAATACAGGTCAGAGCATCTGAATCAAATGCCAAGCTGCAAAGAACCCTTCAAATAGAGCCCCAAAGGTTCTCTGATACCAAACAATAAAACTGCTTGTGTGGTTGAGGAAAACTACATCAATGATTGTAAGGCTCTTCCTTCAAACACAATGCTAAACAAGCTAAAATAGCAGAGCTGACTCCAAACATCTTGTAAAAAGTGGGGTTTTGGACTGCAATATGCTGATAGGTTTTTGAAAATTGTTGTTGTAGTTACAGATTCTTTATGGAGTCACTGCTAAGAAAATGGTATTTTTTCTATATTGGCAGGAACAAGATTTATCCTGCTACTAGGCAAAGCAAGGCAGCCATCCTAGGTGGCAGATTTTGAACAACATAAAAAGAGAGCAAAAGTGGGCTTTATATATCTGTGGAATAATGTCCAGGGTGGGAGAAAGAACTCTTGTCTGTTTGAGGCAAGTATCAAATGTTGCAATTGGCTACCCTGGACATTGCACAGATATATAAACCCCACTTGCCTAGTTTCCAACAGACCTCACAACCTCTGAGGATGCCTGCCATAGATGTCAGCAAAATGTCAGGAGAGAATGCTTCTGGAACATGATCAAACAGCCTGGATGACCATCACCCCACAGCAACCCACTAACTGGTCTCAGCTTGGAGGAAGAAAGAAATGGTGACATGCACCCTTCTTTTCCTTCCCTACAAAGCCAGCACAGGCATACTTTCATTGTCTTTCCCTCCTTCATGGGGTTGTACAACTGCTGAAGAAAGGTTTTGAGTAATCCTCTGATCCCCGTCCATATGCATGCATGTGGCTCCAATAGTATTGGTAATAGTATTGTAATACTGTAATAGTATTGTGGGAATGTATGTGGCTATTCCTAGATTGATACTTGGGAATGGTAAGAGCACTGGAGGGAAAATGTAATGGGTCATGTGCTAAATTATCCACTCATAGATCTTGAGAACTCATAAGAGTGGAAGGTTGGAGTGGGAATCACTCCTGAAAGCATTTCTGTCTTTCCTCCTGCAGTGCTGGGGTCCTTTACTGTATTTTTAAGGTAGGTATCAGGTTGAGCCCTTGGTGGCGCAGTGGGTTAAACCACTGAGCTGCTGAACTTGCTGACTGAAAGGTCAGCAGTTCGAATCCAGAGACCAGAGTGAGCTCTCACTGTCAGCTCTGGCTTCTGCCAACCTAGCAGTTCGAAAACATGTAAATGTGAGTAGATCAATAGGTACCGCTCTGGCGAGAAGGTAACGGCACTCCATGCAGTCATGCTGGCCACATGACCTTGGAGGTGTCTATGGACAATGCCATCTCTTCAGCTTCAAAATGGAGATGCGCACCAACCCCCATAGTCGGACATGACTGGACTTAATGTCAGGGGAAACCTTTACCTTTACTATCAGTTTAACACTTCTCCATGCCATTGCTTGCATAAGTGAGTTACTTTCACACATATGCATGTGAAAGTGCATGCACCTGTACAGGTGAAGGCTCCAGGAACCAAAATTCAAAAAAGCAGGGATGAGTTACTATTCAGCAATGGGACCTTGGAGAGCACCCTTGACCCCTAGAATCCAATGATTCCATTTAATCAGTAGGTTTGGAATGGGAGACAAGTATCAGAACCATGGACAAGGCAAATTTATTATTTGAGGCAGAGATGTGGAATTTGTGATTCTCCAGATCTCACTGAACTGCAGCTGCCATCACGCTGAGCCAGTATAATCAATGGTGGGGAATGCTGGAAGATGTATTCTGACAACACTGAGCAAGCTGCATGATTCTCACTCAATTTGCAAAGGGGACTACCACCCCACCACCCCACCACCCCAGCTTCCCCAAGACTGCAAGATTTGTGAGTGAAATACTACCCAGGCACTTACATTTAAATGCGTTGTGCTGGTTGTTTTAACAGAAAGACCACCTGACTGGCATTCAGATTGGGTCATTATTGAGAGATAACAGGGAGAGGGGGAAAACAAAATTCAGTGGAGCCCAAGGCCAGTTCTTGGATTCATTCAAGGTTAAATTGTGAAAGAGCAGTGTATTTTAGAAACATTTGTTGTGATTATTTGCTATCTTTTATGTACTTCATAGTGTACTTCATAGGAATTCAATAAAGAGGGTAGGAATTCAATTTAAGCTGGACTGGTTTGTCATTCAGTCTGGAGTGCCACAAAAATGTCTCTGGTCTAGAGGTTAAACAGATAATGGACTCTGCCATGGGCTTGCACTTTACTGCCTGTCATTTGTCGTGCCTTCTGGGCCTCTGCTGTAAGGGCTGCTTCTTCCTTCATTGAAAGAAATCCTCGAAGGGACCACTCTGGACAAGGAGGAGCAGCGTCAGTGCAATGTTGGACAAGGAAAGGGAAAGCAGGAGAGGAGCTTGGAAAACTGGTGTTGGCCCACATTTTAACAAAGGGGTGGGATGCTTAAGAGAAACCTTTCAAAGGAATAAATGTGATCCCCTGCATTTGTGGGTTTCTTTTTTGTGCGTGAGTTTGCAACTGCTGCTAATTTGACCTTCTTGCCCCACTCCTTGAACTGTCCGGCTGCCTCTCATTTGCTGTCCTCCCAACAGTTCCAGCCCTCACTCCCTTTCCCAACTTCTCATAACAAATCCTGAGCCATATTTTAAACCCTTCCACACTTCCTTTCCCAGCTACAAAAGGGAATGAGGAACTGAGATTGTTGACAGGACAGCAATGGAGAAGTGGAAGAGAAGAAGAAAAAGTGGAGCGAGGATGCAGACCAGAGGGAAAGGGGTTTCAAATCTGATTGAGGTTTCATGCTGGGAAAATGGAGAAGGGAGCAAAGGACTGGGCCTGTTAGTGAGAAAGGACTTTGTAGCATGCATGTTTAAGGGGGCTTAGGATATTCATGGTTTTTCCATGTTTACAAGAATCCTACATTCCTATCCTCAATGAAAGGAGGAGGCTGACTGTATCTGAGGGCCCTTCCACACAGCCATATAACCCAGAATATCAAGGCAAAAAATCCCACAATATCTGCACAAAACTGAGTTATTTGAGTCCACACTGACCATATATTCCAGTTCAAAGCAGAAATGTGGGATTTTATTTAGCTATGTGGAAGGGGCCTGAGGCAGTGGCAGCTGGTAGCTTCCACATTAATAGTATAGTGAATCTGCCTTGGGTTGCAATTTGAACTTTAAAGGACCTATCCAAGATGGTGGCTGGAATTCACTAAGTTACTTATGAGTGCATAACCTAGAGTTATGAACCCATGACTGTTTCATATTCACAGTTCCTACATATTCCCTTGTTTAGGAAATATGTCCTTACTAAGCAGTAGCAACTGTAGTCAATGGGGATCTGTTCGCCATCAGTTGACAGATGTGTGAGCAGGAATTGTGATGGGACTCTGCTTCAGCCTACTGCGCTGAAGATGACTCACAGGAAGAGATGGAGCATCAATCTGCTGCTTCTTAATCCACAGGGGAACAGATCGTTGTCACTCACAGCAGCTGCCACATAGTAATTGTAGATTGGGGAAATCAGGCCAGGAAAAATTGAGTAGGCTTGTAAGTATGAAGATTCCACATTCATAGCCCCAAATGAATTCTGACCAATGAGCCTATCTGAAGATAAGGATCTGAACCTTGGATAGCTCCTATGAAGATTGAACTAAAACCAGGAGTAGCACTACCACCTTGTTGACATGGAAGCCACCATCCGTAGTGATCTGATGGAAGGCTTCCAAGAAAAGCTCAGCACCACGGTAGAGGAAAGGTACTGGGGTGAGGGAACAGGATGCCCAAGACAGGAAAAACCAAAGATAACTTTCTACCATCCCATCTGACCAAAAGTTGGCAGCTAACTATTAAGTCCTATTTGTTTACTTAGAAATATAAATATATTTATTGATAGAGATACAACAATACAGTCAAGGCACATGTCATTTTAGCCAAATGTGAAAGGGGAGAACTCCTTCCTTGGGATAATCATAACTAGAAATTTCACCTAGAGAGAAAAAAGGAAAAGCAGAAAGAAATGGATTTGAGGCAAACAAAGGGTTTGTCCCAAAATCCAAGAGCATTTATTTCAATGACATAGGCTTTATAACACCACTGCAGACATAACCAACAGCTAATTTATTACAACTAAAGCTGCCACAACCTTGTCACTTATTCCAGTTATTAAAAATAGGCTTCCTGACATCTCCAGGAGTGATGACTGACTATTAAATAGGTTTCAGGTATACTATGCATTGTTTAGCATTAAAAATACCTTTTTGTCAAAGCCAAAACTTTCAGCTGCTTCTGGGATGATTTTCTTTATTTTGGCTTGGGAGTTAATGATGATAATGATTTTGCAGTTCATGGATTTGTCCACATAGGTTAAAAAAATCCAGACTTGCTACAAGTGCACCAGTGGTTGCTTTCACAACACACAGCTATTTCTGATGAGTATCCCTGTTATTTTATTTTTATCTGACTTTGCCCCACTTTATGCAAAATCAAGTAAAGTTTACTTGAAACTCTAGTGTATTTAGGGCAGTCAGGACATCTGGACTGAGTCCAACTGATATAAGAAAGTGGAATGGCCATGTACACTCTTTTACTTTGAGGGTATTCTTTATCTGAAGGAATATTGGATCCAAATCCAATGTAAAGTTCCGAACAAATGGAAAACAGAGACATCACACTTTCCCATTAACAGTGAGCAGCTAGACAGAAACAGAAGCAGTGGTACAGGACACAGATTGCCACTCTTCCCTGTTCATGGGACATGTACTGTATGGGTATTTAAACTATAGCAATTACACATATAATATAAAGATATGTAATTACCTAATGCAAATTTACTGAAAATGTGTGTCCTCTTTTGACTTCTTTTTGCAAAAGAGCAAGTAATTCCTGAGATACCAAGGAAGAAAATGCATGTTATTATTTATACCAGTTTCAGCTGACACCTTTGCTGTGTACTTTCACTGAGAAAAAAAATCTTATCTTAGGTACAGGTAAATCAAACAGAGCTTACCTTTTTGAAGTATAACACCCAGAATCCCCAATACCTTAGAAGTTCTGGAATTTGTAGTCCAAAAAAGTAACTTTTAAGATCTGACATTAGATAAACATAATGCAATTTGCACGAGTTTGCCTTTTTTAAAGGCTTGGAAGCTTCTGTTGATTAAAACTTTGACTGCCAGGTTTTCAGAAGGCCAGATCATATAATTCTTCTATCATAACATCTTCATTGGTTATATTTGTTTTTCTGGGCACAATTGAAACTGATGGCCTTTGCATTTAAAGCTTTAAGCATCCTAAAACCAGAAAACCTTAGGACCATCTGTTCCCATATATAAACCTTCCTGACATTGTGCAGTGTCCCCCTGCTGTCAGAAATGTACTGGCTGGAAATAATAGACCAGAGCTGGGAAAGTTTTTTCTCCCTAAAAGTAATTCATTGTCCAGTATATTGCAAAGCCTGAAAAAGTAATTTATTGCCACTCATTATAGATTACCCCCTTATGTCAAATATTGTTTTTGTGATGTTTAAAAATCTACTGTGAAAACAAGGAAATTGACCCAAAATTTGAAAAGAAATAACCATGAATAGCCTTTTAGCCACCATAACATGCTGCTACAAGGTTATGAATAAACATAACATGGAAAAAGTAATCAAATTGTGATCATTACATAATTTCCAAAAGAACACTGTTGTCATCCCCCTTGTTATTGCACAAAAATGTATTATAAGGAACATCATTAAATGTGATGTTTTACAGTATCCCCATATCCACAGAGGATACATTCCTGGACTGAGTGTGGAAACATGAAATTACATATAATAGTGAGCCCTATGAACTGAATGACATCTGGAGTAAGCATATAGTAGAATGGTGCTGGAGAACCTTGAAAATGCCTAGAAATAATATATTAATTTGGATGCAGATAAGTGAAATCATGGGTAAAGGTCCCACAGATATGAGGACTGTGCTTCCAAGCTCTGATACAGGCAAGACTTCATTTATCTTCCTTACATGAACACAGGACTAGATTATATGAACTAGAGCCTTTGCCTACTTGCTTGGCCACCTGACAACTAAGGGCCCTTCCATACAGCCGTATAACTCAGAATATCAAGACAAAAAAATCCCGCAATATCTGCTTTGAACTGGGTTATCTGAGTCTACACTGTCATATATTCCAGTGCAAAGCAAATAATGTGGCGTTTTATTCAGCTGTGTGGAAGGGGCCTTAAATTATCTTCAGAGGCCTTGGTGGAAGCATGGACAATGTTCATTCCGTCTTCAATGGCCTTTAGAAATTAGTGTAAAACTTTCCTTTTCTTGGATAAGGTGTATCAACAATAATTGGTTATGGCTGGCTCTGGTTACATTCTCCAGGGATGCTGTTCTCTGTTAATCTGTACTATTGTTCTGATGTTTGCTGTGTTTATAAATAATTCTTTAAATTGAACATTTATAATTTTTCTTGTTTTGTTTGCCTCCTCAAAAGGCGGATGCTAACACTCTGGAGGAAAGTTCACTTGATCCATCACTGCCTTCATTTGAGATGACTGTGAACATGTAATTATGCCAATAGACTTATGGATTTCTGTAAAATATATAAATGTTTTTAAAATTGTATGTTTGAGCTGGTCTTCAGATATTTATTAGGTATAATGCTGTTCTATATTCTTCTGTTATTTTCATCATCTTAATCAATATTTATTTCCAGCCGCTAAATATTCTTTTCCAAAAAATTGAAACATGCTGAACATTATTAGAATTAAATATATCATAAACTCATAACATGCTAAAAGTTTGACAACACAAGTGATTTCTGGAGAAGTAAGCCATGGTCTGAGGATTTTTGAATTTAAAAAGAACTTTTTGTACACTTTAGAGAAAGTCATACACCCACATATACACTAGGCTTGTGCATGATTCAGAATGGTTGGTACCCTTCAGCCAACCCGGCTTGTTTGGCTTGGCTGAATGGCCATAATGGCAAAGGCCTAGCCATTGCATTTTCCTGTCCATAACAGAACCACGTGGCAGCCAATCATGGTTCCTCCACCCCTATTCGGCATCACAGTTACTGCCTGGCTTCAGTGTATTTTTTGGCTTGGCTTCTGGCTTGGCCTCTCTCTTAAATCTTTTTTTTTTAATTTTCATTCTTCTTCTTATTATTATTAGTAGTAGTAGTAATCTCATTATTATTAGTGGTAGTAGTAGTAGTAGTAATCTCAGCAAACAAAAAGAAAAACCTAATTCTCAGAAAACTACTACCATGTAGTTACCTCTCCTCTAGAGTAGAAAGTAGAAATAGCTTTAAGGAAGCATTAAATCCGAAGCAGAAAGGCGTGAAGGGGGGGGGGGGAAGGCAGGCACCACTCCAGGCAGGGCCTGCAGTGCAAGAGAGGGCCTTTGAAAAGAAGCCCAGGGTAGAATAGTTCCACGTCATGGCTCTTCCTTCTCTGGGAAGTGAGGAAGCCCCCTTAACATAATGGAAAGCTGCATGCTGCAGGGAGAGAGTGGCATGCGGCTGCAGTGCCTGTTTCCTCTAGAGTAGAAACAGCTTTAACTAAGCATTAAACCTGGTCTCCTATACAGACAGAAGGGAAAGGATTGCAGAAAGAGTGGTAGCTTTGCTCTGATGCTTTTAATCTTAATCTTAATGAACGCTATAAGGACAAACGATGCCATTGCTAAAATGATGAGAAAGGGAGCCCAGGCAGCCCTCCCCATTGCTGCCAATGGGCTGGATCTGGCCGTATTTTCAGGCTACAGTACAAAAATGGCTATCCAGCTACCCACCCATTTTCGGAAGGCGTGCAAAAAAAGGATAGGGGGATCTACTGGTATCCGGCCAGCAGAAACAGATCAAGGTTCAGCCGAAATGCACAAACCTAATATACACACTACTGTCTCTACCAAAGAAATGGTTTGTACTATCCACTTTGCTATGATGATCAACCAACAGTTCTTAAAAAAAAAACAACCTCTAGTAATCAAAATGATACACATGTAAACAGGAAAAATTGGGTCTTTATCCATGAGTGTTTCTTCTTGAATACACCCCTTTTGATTACACACAAGAAGTAAGTCCCAGCTTCCTCATATAGATGTATTTTGGTAGACTTGAGGAATCAGTCCATTTCTTTGGGCCACATGGACTACAGGATCAAATTATATGTCTCAATTGCTTTTTCTGGTTTTGACATCTGTGTAAACTTCCATCATGTGTTAGACCTTATTCAATGTTATATTATTTGCATAATTACTATCTCTGAAATTTGAATTTCAAATATGGCTTCATAAACTGGTTTATGTCCACTTCTGATTGTAAAACATGTCATAGTAGATACTATATGATGTTTGTTTCTACACACTAATTGTATAACCTCAATTAACGACTCATTTAGTGCAAGCGTTTCCAAAGATATATTGCCCCAAATAAACGCTTGAGTTCAGCATTATAATTTAATGTGTGTGATGCACAATAACACATCAAGCCTGCAGTCCCTGATCAGTCACTGAATGTGCCTGAATCGTGTCCTTTTAAAGCAACGAGGTGCTGGGAACCATTTCCATGCCTCCGTTATTCCTGCTATTGGAACATTTGTTTTTTATTCTGAATATTTCAGCACATCTATTTACCTGGCACTATATTTAGTACCACAGTGCCAAGATGGCATATATAAAGATTCAATTGCAATTTCCATCTGATGTCCCTTCCCTCTCCTTTTTACCCCCTTTTTTATGTTCACACTCTGAATTCAGCACAAAGTTGGTGTGTTTAATTTAAAAAGAAGTAAAACGGTCCTGGAGACGCCTCAGACCACTGCAAATCACCTGCTTTATAGAGGCAGTAAAATTGTGTATCGGATTAGAAGTGATGCTGATCTGAAATTTATGATAACTTTTAATGGCATTATAATTTTTTCCCCTGTGCGCTCCATCATGGAATCGTTTGGATGCACAGTGTAGCAAGATGAAATTTGTAAGGAGAGAACATTACAGAGGCAAGCACAGAGGAGGGGGGAGAGACATGATGGAATAATGCAACAACCCCATTTGGGTTTTACAAATGTGTTTGCTCTCTGCCTTGTGAGGGAGCATCTTAGATTGAACAAGCGATCTGATGATGTGTGTTTATCCATAAGAGAAGATACAAGCTCGGATGCTGTTTGCCCCACGATCAAGAGCCATGCTTGCTGTAGTCATACTTCATACCTCACTCCTGCAGACTTTTTAGACTCTGATATCAATGGATTCAGGAAGTATACCTGGTTATAAAATATGCATGTGGCCCCAATCAGGTGTGAAAGATGCATAGCTGGAATAGTAAAAGTCTCCAACACATCAGGCTGCCAGAGTTTTTAAGAGTTGTTTTGAGTTCATTCTGGATTCACATGCCAAAATGGGACTGCATGTGCAGCCTCTCCTACAGAAGACTCATCCCATCAGTTTAGTACCAGTGTATATATTTATGTAGCACAGAGCATATTGTTCTTGGATAACATATACAGTACTGTGTATTAGGATTCCTCAAACGTTGGTCCTCCAAGTGTTTTAGACTTCAGTTTCCGAAATCCCCATTTTCCCATTAGCCACTTCGGCATAAGTTTCTGGGACATGAAATCCAGAATTCCTTGGAGGATCAATTCTTGTCTTTGGCTGGATCTACACTGCCATATAATCCAGTTTCTGAATCCAGACTATCTGTTTTGAACTGGATTATATGATGCCCCTCCCACACAGATGAATACAATCCCACATGTTCTGCCTTGAACTGGGATATATGGCAGTGTGGACTCAGATAACCCAATTCAAAACAGATATTGTGAAATTTTCTACCCTGATATTTTGGGTTATATGGCTGTGTGGGCCCTGAGTTGACACTGCAATATAATCCAGTTCAAAGCAGATAATTCAGAAACAGGATTATATGGCAGTGTAGATGGGGCCTTAGAGAGCTGGCATGGTATAGTGATTTGAATGTTGGACTCTCTGTATGGGTGACCAAAGTTGAAAACCCCACTGGAAATCCACTGGAAGACCTTGACAGGTCACATTCTCCCTGTGTATAAGATCAGCAATGACAAACCTCCTCATCATAAATCTTGCCAAGAAAATCCTACAATAGGGCTGCCATAAGTCAGAATTAACTAGAAGTCACATAACAACAACAACTGTATATCTTTTGCCTTCATGGCTATTGATTGATGGCATGGATGCATACAGCATGACAAAGCACACCAAATGAAGCCATCTATGCCAGTGTGGTGCATAACCCACCCATAGCATATGGGTGAAAGATGCATGACAACTACATTTCCAGCTTTTAAAGGCACTGGGATTCTGCTTCTCAACAGCCCTGGCATCCTGCAGATGTATTGGCCCATAAATCTATCATTCTGTAGTGGGGTGATGGAGGTTATAGTCCAACATTTTTGGAGGAGTATATTGGAGACAGTTACATGAGCATCTTCCAGCATCTCCCTTCAATTTCTTCCTTTCCTCAACAGCGACAATTTCTTCTCATGCTTCCAAAAGAGTTTACAGAATCCCATAAAGTTTGTCTAGCAAGTAGAGCACTTTCATCTCTAATACATAAAAATTTACCCAATCATCAAAAGCATTACCTAAAATTTAGGACCTATATTTTTCATCTTCCACTCTTTCTTAAGGATTCATTTTGACATTGTTATTGCTAATTGCTATCAAATTAGCTTTGAGGTATAGTAACCCTATGAATAACAGACCTCTAAGACTTCCTGTTATTAAGAGCTCTGCTACGGTCTTGCAAACTCAGAGCGGAGGTGTCCTTAATTGAGTTAATCCATTAGTTGTATGGACTTCCTCTTTTCCTTCTGTGTTCAACTTTACCGATTATATCTTGGAGCACATCTGGCAGAAACCACAGTGTCCATCCCAACATACACACGCCAGAGGTATAGTGCAAAAAGAACCGGTTTGGTTCTAGCAAGTCATTTTCTACAAGCACAAACCCAACTCTAGTTAATAATAGAGCCAACTGAATCTGTGGGAACCTGGAAAGTCACTACTTATGTAAGTTCCATGGTTTCAGTTGGTATAACAACTGGATTTAGGATATTCCATAGAGCCCACCATGGCTTAGTGGGTTAAATCCTTGTGCCGGCAGGACTGATGTCTTGAAGGTTGGGTTGCTGACCTGAAGGTTGCCGATTTAAATCCAACCGGGGGGAGTGTGGATGAGCTCCAGCTCCATGCAGGGACATGAGCGAAGCCTCCCACAAGAATGGTAAAAAAATCAAAAACATTCAGGTGTCCCTGGGCAATGTCCTTGCAGACAGCCAATTCTCTAACACCAGAAGCAACTTGCAGTTTCTCAAGTTGCTCCTGGCATGAAAAAAAAATGATATTTTATGACACACACACACACAGTTTTTGAGCTTTATTTTGCAACCGAGGGAGCACCCAGACTGATGGAAAAGCCCCAAATATTGTTCTTGTTCTTTCCAATATTATATTGGGTTAAGATACTGTAAATACTATAGACCTGGAGAGAGGTGTTATAAGACATCTCTGTACTGGGAGCTGACAGTAAATTTTCTGAAATAAACAAAACATCCAAGATAAAGTCTTGGACTTTCTGGTATATTTTTAATCAGTCTAGATGTGTCCTGCCATGCAACATTTCATTTCATGAATTCTGAGCAATACCAGTTCACAGTTGGTTGTTTTGGTGTATTTTGTTCCCCTAGACTTTAGAGGTGGAGGGAGCAACACAGAAATAAACTTTCATATGACCTTTGTTTTTTCCAGAATCCTGCCCTAAAGGGAAATGATCAGCTGACATTGAACTTATTTGTCTCCCTTTTTCCAATTGTTGATTGAGCAAACAAACAAACAAAATAAGAAAAAGGGGCAATGCAAAAACTGAAATACGACTTTATACTATTCAGTGTAACGCTATAGGTATTGAAATGTAACACTAGAGAGTCATTCCCGTACTACAACATAGTTCAAGAAAATCTAATCAGATCGAAGTGGCATTTACATACTAAGAGCTCTTGAGAAAGGAGGAGCTGTTGCTAGTATTGAAACCTTCTGTGTATGTGAACAGTTCTGTCAAGTTCTGTATATTAACATCATGACATTTGTTCATATCACTGTATGTGCACAAAAAGGGCAAAGGCCAGTAAGAAGGGAAGAAGATAGCTGGTACATTGAGGAGTGTTATCATAGTATGATTCCTAATGATCATAAGTGAAATACCATATTTTCTGACATTATGCAATTCAACAAATAGGAAAGGAACTCTCACCATTCTGTAGCTATCTGTACTTAGAAATACAACTGAATACAGTAAGGTAATTATTTTTAAAGTTAGATTTACAAAATCAAAACCATTCCCTTTTTTTATGGTGGTCAAGTAGACACAAGACTCAAAAATGAGCACGTGATATTTTTTGCCCTACATAAACATTTTATTCTGAGGGGTGGGGGGTCATTTTGTTTTTGCCACTGAATACTCAGAGAACAAAAAAAGCATTTTCTGTGCAAGTCAGCATTTTAATTCCATAGTAAGGCTGGAAATTGTGTTATTGTCTTGGTGACACTTTGACAGGATGGTAGAAAAGTTTAAAATTATAGTAGGTTGTTCTTGTTGTTGCTTGCCTCCTTCCCAAAATACAATATTCCTCTCCTCCTGGCTTCTAAAGTCCCAGTAATTTTCAATATGTCCTTTGGTTTTGCAAAATAAAAGCTATTACGGGAATCTTATATGACCAGTTATATTACATAAATTTCTATAAGTCTAGCTTATTAGTAGAGGCACCGAGAAACCCTATATTTAATTGCTAAGATGCTTAAATGCCCACTAGTAAGAGTGCCATATGAGATCTCATTTCATCTCTCTCAGAGGTGATCATTTCTGGCCCAGTATGATTGTCTTCCAGGGGCAGGGTCTTGGATCCGTAAACGACTGTAAAGACCTACTCTGGATCCACATAGTCTTTCACAATGAGAACATAGATTTCCAGATGGAAGGCGGTCCCGACAAAGGTTTGCTTGACGCGCCTTCCACTTGGCACATTTCTCCCTTGGCATGTTTCTGCCTAATGTGCATCAGTGTGCAAGATTGCACATTGGTGCATGATGTACATCACTGTATGATACTGTACAATGCACCTCTCTGCTAAGTAGTAATGTAACAGCAGTCTTTTGCTGGATACATCTATTTTGCCACTGCAGAAGACTAATTTCCATATACATGAGTCCACTTACAAAGACATAAGGCCTCAACAGGATTGTGGCAATTAATTTTGGAAAACATTCTTCTCTTTCGCACAATCTAAAAATTTAAATTTCATTTGCTGAAAAAATATTGAAAATTATTATAATAAAAAAACCAGATAGAGTTAATCATCATAAAATAACTGGTGGAATAAATTTTTCAGAGCTACTTTCAGTCCTATCCAACAAAACAGCTTTAGTTCTAAAGCATAAGATGTTCTACTGTTCAAGATATATGGATCTGGCATTGCAAGTTGCCTGAATGGGAAAACCCTGGGAATTATTTGTATGCTGCTTTGAGCTCCCTTTGTAATAAAATGAAGATATAAGTGGAAAGGGGGTGAGGGTGCTCATAAATCCCATTGGACACTGAAATTTAATTCAGAGTTAGAAAACTGAAAATATTCTGTTTGAATATAAAAGGAATCTGTGGACTAAGATATTTACCATAAAGTTACAATTAATATTGTGCTTCATTTATTTTTAGTATGCTCCACAACAAATTCAGAGGAGTGTGACCTGAATCCTCCAACCTCAACTATCTGTTGTTTATTTATTCAGTCGCTTCCGACTCTTCGTGACTTCATGGACCAGCCCACGCCAGAGCTCCCTGTCAGCTGTTGCCACCTCCAGCTCCTTCAAGCCAGTCACTTCAAGGATACCATCCATCCATCTTGCCCTTGGGCAACTCTTCTTCCTCTTTCCTTCCATTTTCCCCAGCATTATTCTCTTCTCCAAGCTTTCCTGTCTTCTCATGATGTGGCCAAAGTACTTCATCTTTGCCTCTAATATCCTTCCCTCCAGTGAGCAGCCAGGCATTATTTCCTGGTCTGGTTTGATCTTCTCTCAGTCCACGGCACAGGATTTTCCTCCAACACCACAGTTCAAAAGTGTCTATCTTCCTTCGCTCAGCCTTTCTTATGGTCCAGTTCTCGCAGCCATAGGTTACTATGGAGAATACCATTGCTTTAACTATGTGGAGCTTCGTTGCCAGTGTGATGTCTCTGCTCTTCACTATTTTATTGAGATTGGTCATTGCTCTCCTCCCAAGAAGTAAACTTCTTCTGATTTACTGGCTGCAGTCTATAGTAAACTGTTAAATCATGTGTTGACTCAATAATTGATTCATTGAATGTAAACCAATTGAGATTAACCAGTAAGATTGAGGTTTGCAAGTTACATTGCAGAAAATCCATCTGCATGCTACTCCAAAGTTAGGATTCTACTGTATTTTCTAGGGACTTCGCAAGGACCTGATTTTACTTTTCCATTGACTGGTTCACAGATCCCTTTTACACTGGCCCAAATTCATATGAAATTGACAGTTAAACAAACAGTGATTTCACGTTAATTTGGAGGCCAGGACAGGGTGCAAAGTTCTGCCTTTTGGCGAGGGGATGGCCAGACACCCACCCGTGCCTAACTAGCGTAAATGATGTGGCAGAATTCTAGAGAAAAAAGGGGGAAATTCTCTCTCCACTACAAAGCATTACCATTTGTCATGAGATATCTTTTATACCTTATACAGTTTATCAATGCCACTCACTTTATCAGAATGGTGGAGAACATGATATAGAGATGGGAAATTGTGTTATTATGCAAAGAGATTTCACACTAGGCAATTACTGGCCATTTTCCCATCCCACAGCTTATACAAAATGATGGAGACGGCCTCATACAGGTTCTCCCATCCTTGCTTTCTCTCACTTTTGTAATCAATCTAAATGTCAAGTAAACTATAATTAAAGGTAAAGATAAAGGTTTTCCCCTGACATTAAGTCTAGTCATGTCTGATTCTGGGGGTTAATGCTTATCTCCATTTCCAAGCCAAAGAGCTGGTGTTGTCCATAGACAGCTCCAAGGTCATGTGGCTGACATGACTGTGTGGAGTGCCGTTACCTTCCCGCTAGAGCGGTACCTATTGATCTACTCACATTAGCATGTTTTCACACTGCTAGAATGGCAGAAGCTGGGGCTAACAGCGAGAGCTCACCCTGCTCCCCAGATTCGAACCGCCAACCTTTCGGCCTTTTGGTCAGCAAGTTCAGCAGCTCAGCAGTTTAATCCGCTGCACCACCGGAGGCTGCAAAACTATAATTAGCTGTCATCCATGACCAATAAGGTAGCCTACCTTGTGTAACAGTAACAGGACACTACTTTAACTGCAATGACTCAATACTATGGAATTGTAATGGTAATTACAATGAGTGGTAATTTGGTAAGGTATGAGCACTATTTGGCAGAGAAAGCTAAAGACCTTGTAAAACTACAATGCCCATGATTCCATAGCATTGAGCAATGCTAGTTGAAATGGTGTCAAAACTGTAGGTGTACCCTAGGGCTTTGTTCCATGTAAACAAGAAAGAAAACAAGCATTATTTTGTCACAAAATTTCCTGCTTATATAGACTACAGATATTATGAATTAACAGATTCTGAATATTTGAGTTAAAAAGTCTATTTTCATATCTTGTCATTATGATATGAAACTCCTCAAAGTTTTAGATGAAGGACATTTCTATTGAATGGCCAAGATTCAAATTAGAAAAAGAAATGAGATACAAGTATGTTCTATTCACAATCTGTTGTGAACTGAATTCTTTCTTAGGGACGCTCTGTAGCAGTGTCCCAACAGTCTTAAAATGCTATCTTATTATTATTATTTTAATACAACTGCTATCAGAATCTCCCTTTTTTAAAGCCCTGGTTGCCAAACTTTGGAATTATCTTGCAATAGAATGTCGAAACTAAAGACTGAAATGGGCAATGTCTGAAAGTTCCTCTGA
The DNA here is from genome assembly GCF_035594765.1 of Anolis carolinensis. Lineage (NCBI taxonomy): Eukaryota > Metazoa > Chordata > Lepidosauria > Squamata > Anolidae > Anolis > Anolis carolinensis. The sequence goes on along the minus strand of NC_085843.1, from coordinate 239,972,381 downwards.
AGGAGAATGGCATTTGGTCTCAGTATGGAACAAATTTCATATTAAACCTTGAAGTTCCTTCCTTTATTGAACTTGATGCCTCTCCATCTTTTGTTTTCAAGATTTGAATGCGAAAACATGTTTGACCCACTTGATTAAAATATTACTGTAGCCTTTTGTAAAATGCAGTGCTATGGGCGTTTCCCTGCATTCTCACTGAAACTTTGACCCATTTCTAAAAATCGTGGACTGCTTTTCAGTCACTGTAGCTCATAACAATAATATAATGCAAAATTTAATAGGCAATTAATGCTATTATTATTAGGTCATTCATCCACTTTTGTTCATTGATGCCTTTTTCGGCTTGTCTGCCTGTCATCCAGAATAATGGATCCATGGGAACAATGAACAATGATCTGTGTGCCATGCTACACAACGGAATAATCAACAAGTGGGGAGCTCAGCTGTTGCCGTTTTCAGAAATCTCCACATTTTCCAAGCACAGACAGTATGGCCCCAGGCATACTGCTTGTTATCGGGCCTTCTCTAAGCCGAAAGATGGAGGAGATGGCTAAGTGGAAGCCAGGGCTTTACTCAATTGCTATTATCAATCTTAATATAAAAGGGGGGGAAAACACAACCAATTATCTCGTGTGGGAAATGAATCAAGTGCGTTTCCTCAATCAAGAGTTTCCTGTGTTCTCCTTTCTTGGAGAATTAGTCCCTATTGATAAGACCCAGGTGAAGAGTTCCAGAAGCAATTAAAGGGAGTGTTGTACCTCGACGCCATACCTTGATAATATTTCTTTTCGCCTCTTTTCACGGCATCTTTATCGAGCCCCAGAATCAAAAGTAGGTGCATTGGAGATGCTGCCTCATAAAGGGAAGCTGTGCTTTGCACTGACAAAGCCTTGATCCAACTGCACTTCAATTAACAGAGTGCAAGACTCCTGCACAAGCTGCAGCTGTGCAGATTAAGGGAGAGGGAAACCTCCCTCCAAGGGAAGAGCATCTATGGGGGTTCTTCCAAGGTTTTGTATCCTTCATAGGTCCATTCCTGAGCTGCTTGCTATATTTTCTCCTCCCACTGGCAGTCCCTTGACCAGAAGTGTGGTCTTCAGATAGATACTCATCTCCAGGCCAGAAATAATATATTCAGTGAGCCAATCAGATATGTCAGAGCCGACATTGCTTCTTCGATCACTGAGATTTGAGGCTTAACCTCATCAAAATGTTTTCACAACAAAGGTCAAAATGCATATGGCTGCAGAAACCCTCCCACTCTGACATCCGAGTCCTGGTTCTGGTATCAATTGATTCATCTGGATGAAATCCACAGACGTGTCAGGACAACAAATTAGACACCCATTGATTATTGATTTTCAAAACCTTAGAGATCTGAGGGTGGGTTCTTTTTGGAAGGGGAACAACATTAAGTAATAAATGCATATCTGTCCAAGTAATAGATTTAATTGGGGCAAAGACTACAACCTTTATAGCTTTAGGTATTCCACTCTGCATATCTATCATTTTCTTTAAACTTATCAACTATAGAAGGCAGCAGATGACATTTTGCTTCCAATGGCAAAGGTCAAGATAGTCCTTTCATGTATGGGAATTGACTTGAATGCCAGTTGAATTTTATGAGAACATTTCCAAAAAAACACTATCTTACATAGCACCGGAAAGCAGCAATTGATTAAAATTGCAGGAACAGAGATTCCACCTAAGATTAGGAAAAAACTTCCTAATGATAAGAACTTTTCAACAGTGCAATATGCTGCCTTGAAGTGTGTTGGAGATTCCTTCTTTGGGGGTTTATGCATAGGCTGGATGCCCATCAGAACTGCTATGAATGTGTCTTCCCGCATGGCAAGAGTTGGACTGGGTGGTCCTTATAGTCTCTCCCAATAATAATAATAATAATAATAATAATAATAATAATAATAATAATAATAATAATTTATTTATACCCTGCCCCATCTCCCAAATACTTTATTTAAACCCCGCTCCATCTCGGGGCGACTTACACTGGGACAAGCCCAAAACAGTATTACATCAATAAAAACAGTAACACAATAAAATGACAGTATAATAATACATCTTATAAAAGTTAAAATAACTTAAAACATAGACAGTAATCCCAATCAATAGTCAAGCACCATAGGACATGGGTCATTTTAAGGGGAAATGGAAACCTGAAAGTGCATATTCTTCAGTGACTAGGGATGGGAGCAACTAAAGGTAATAAAGTGCATGGAATGGTCAAGGCCTAGGTAAAGTGCATGGACAATTAATTATCAGTTACAAGAAGGCACCTGTGATCATCCACATTTTCAGATTCTTCTGGAAGGAATCCAAGGTCGGAGCTAATCTAATCTCCTTTGGGAGGGAGTTCCAGAGTTGGGGGGCCACCATCGAGAAGGCCCTCTCTCTCGTCCCCACCAACCATGCCTGGGACGGAGAGGGGATCGAGAGGAGGGCCTCCCCCAGCAGATCTGGGTTCATAGAGCAAGATGCGTTCACAAAGATAGGCAGGTCCTGAGCCATTTAGGACTTTATAGGTGATCACCTGCACTTTGAATTGGGACTGGAAACTGATTGGCAGTCAGTGAAGCCCTTTTAATGGGAGGGGGGAGAGTTGTCCGCTCCCTATAGTCGGCTTCAATTAGTAGTCTGGTTGCCGAACATTGTACCAGTTGACGTTTCAAAGCCATCTTCAAGGGCAGCCCCACATAGAGTGCATTGCAGTAATCCAGTCTGGAGGTAACTAGGGCGTGGACCACCATGGCCAAATCAGGCTTCCTGAGGTATGGTTGCAGCTGGCGCACAACTCTATGATTCTATGATTCTAAGTTAATTCGAGGAATGCAAAACAAACCATGTAGCATTTGCAGCTCTTTCTGCCAGTAAACTAAAATGGCTTGAGGTCTCAAGAAAAACTGGGGGGGGGGGGGGGGAGCAATGCAGCAACAAATCAATTACTTTCATGAATTGATACCATACTAGTTTGTAACTTGTTAAAATGATAAGAAAAAGTATTTCAACGAAAATTGGGATAGACTTTTGATCAGCAGAAAACTGGTCTAAATTATTGAATCCTTCCTCTCTATGATTCTATCATTCATATAAATCCTAACTGCAAGAAGAGAACAAATATTTGTATTCATAGTTTAAGGCTTATACAACAGGTGGGAAATCTCCATATGATTAGATCTCCAAAGCACCACCCATGCCCAGCTGGTATGATAGATGATAGACAGACAAACAAAAAAGCCAAATATAGACAACCTAACTTTCCACAGAGCCTGTGTCAAACCAGTCCTTCCTGAGTTGGAACCCTCTAAATGTGTGGAATTATAACCTCTATCCCATACTGGCTTGGGACAATGGGAGCTGAAATCCAACACTTCTGATGAGCATCACATTGTGGAAAGATGTATTAAAGTCCTCTGAGCATGATTTCATAATTTATCTGTGAAGAGTCAGGTGTGTTATCTAGTCTCCTCCTCTACTTTGTCTGTCTCTGTTTGCCCCTTGATTCTTTCTTCTAAATGTTTAACCTCTATACAGCTTCTCTGCTATGATCAAGGTTACAGTAAAGCTCATATGGGCAACTTGAGCCCCTCCAAATGTTATTAGTCTCCAGCTCCCATCAACCCTCCTCATCGGCCAGGATGGCCTGAGTTGATGGTTCACCATGTGTTCAAAAACACCAGGAGACCCAACAATTTCCCACTCCGAATTAAAGGAATCTCCAGTGTTGAAAATGCTAGTTCCCTGTAGAAATATTCTTTTTTGGTTGCTAACCAAGTGCCTGATCATGCGGGATACATTGGAAGAAAGAACAGTGTGTCCACCCACTCTGGCTCCTTCTTGCTGGCACAATCAAGGACAAGAGAGAGAAATAACGTGATGACAGCTTTCTTACGAATCCACTCTGGCCCTGCCAACAAGCTATGCCAGAAGCCTTCAAAAAAGGATGCTCCAGTATTGAGAGCATGATACGCTGTGGTAATGATGCATGTCCTGATTGCTGTCCTCTTTATTTTTAAGCAAGTGTGCTGTTTTGGGTAAATATTCCCTAGCACAATGCTCCCATGACTCAGCCATGTTGTAGCAGACACAATGAGCTGAATTTCAATTAGTGTTGACCTCAGCAAGCAAGTGCATCATAACATTGACATTTCTAGTCTGAATGCTATTTTATGGTGCCTGATCACTACATGTGTCTGTTGTGTCAGTTGCTACTGGTGCTTGCCCTCTCTACAAGCTTTCGTTATTTAGTTTGGCATAATTAGATGGTCTTCCTGCTTCTCTTCTCACCATTGTCATAGCCTTTTCTGTGTGCACCAGAAGCCTGACAAAGTGTTGAATAAGTAAGACTTGAAACGTACTGGTAGTGTAAAGGTACGGTACAACCCCTACATCCATAGTCTATCATTTGCAGTTTCACTTATCTACATCTGAAAAAATATGTTCTCTCTAGGCATTTTCTAAGTCCTCCAGTGCAATTCTGTGGTATGTTTCAACTGGCTGCTGACCACAGAGTCACACTGATGGACATAGAAATGCTAGTGATAAAGTGTTTGTTTCAATAAAGTTTGTTACTATCCATAGTTTTTGGTTTTCAAAGGTAATCCAGAAACATATGCCTAATTCCATGGGGGTCATACTATACTTAAAATCTATTGTTGAATAATGGGTCATCATTTACAAAAATCCCATTTGTTCAAATCTCTTCTACCTGCAACTACTTAACTTTTGGATTCTGAAACTCAAAGTCATGAAGAAAATACACTCCATCGCAGGTGCTACTTTGTCTTCTGCCATCTTTTAAATGTTTTATCCCACCGGTTTTTAACATTGTCACACCTTTAATCCCCATGAATCATCTATTACCCAGCTAAATATTATTGGTATCTTCTCCCAACTTGTCTCTGCCATGTTTAAATGTCATAAGCTAGCCTAGATGCCCTTATTTTGGGCCACCACTCTCAGGAGACATGCAGGCTGGAGACCAATCAGAAGGGAATGTTTAATAACACCATGCCATTGTGTGATGACTCATGGGCCATGTAGTCCCGTTCCTAGTACTATTGTGGCAGATGAAGAGAAAAACTTGGGTTTCCCGCCGTTTCTGCCAGATTTGGAGCCCTTGCACCTGCAAGATGTTTGCCCACAAGAAGTCAGCCAAACAAGCCTTGAGCAGAAATCTCCCCCATTTTCTCGCCGGGATTATTATAATCAAGATAGAGGCGCTCGAGAGGCGACTCGCCGGAGCGCCAGGATAGCTGCCAGACAATTAGCTGATTAAGTCTGTTTCCCTTGGGAAACTTTAAGGAGTCATGCATCTGGACACAGTATAGGTTTCGTTTCTTGTTCCCCAGAGAAAGTGTTCCTTGGCGGGAAAACAAGATCCTATATAGGTGTTTGCCCGCAAAGAAATCCTTGCGGAGTCAATTCGTCGGCTTGAGGAGTGAGATCGTGTGTAGACTTCGTACTCCAGTTCCCTGTTCCCGGATCAAGTTTCCTGCCCAGCCTTGTACCATGGACTTCTATGGACTCAGTTCTTGATTCATGTTTGCCTTGTTTCCAGTTTGATCTTGCCAAGTTTCAAGTCTTGCCTTGCCTTGCGTTTTAAACCACGGACCTTGCTTCTCAGTTTCAAGCCTTGTTTTCCAGTTTCCTTCGGATTTACCTTAAGCCTCAAAGACTATGGACAGTTCCCCACACTATTGCTTGCCAAATAGTGTGCGTTTCGGTGAAGTGGATTATAACTTTGGACTTTAATATCACATATTGGACATTGTTTTCCTGGACTATATTTGACCTTTCCTGAAAGGTCTACTTCTGAACTATATTCTACACTTGTTTTTATTGACTTTATATATTTCCTTAATAAAGATATTAGATAGATTCTGGTCTCTGCGCATGGTTATTGGTGTTCTGCAGCCTGGGTCCTGACACATTGTCCCCCAAACAATTATACATTCTTTATACATTTGGAGCTGGGAAAAGAGGGATTAGATATCCAGTTACAAGATATTGAATGGGGATTAGTATTCTTCTTGCAGCTGACACTGAGGAAAAAACAATTGGTTGCTTGTTAACTAAAAGCACTCCTGAATTGCTTCAACTTCAGAATTGTTCGCAACATTGCTTTACGTGCCAGACTTTTTTTTAAATCTCAAGTATACAGGACTGACCCACTTTTTGTGATGCTTCATCTGGAGTCTTGCTGGCTCATCTAATCATTATTGCCATATACTAATCCGCTTTCAAGAGCAAGAAAAGACAAAACACTATATTTCCAACAGATATTTTCATTTTCTTATTTGAAAGCAGCACAATCTGGACTTCATCCATAGCATATGGAAGGTAGGTAGTGGAAACATCATCTACCAGCTTGACTTATTTCACTTTACAAGGTAACATTAAAATTATTTATATTTATATTCCCTAGGTATAGGTAAAGGTTTTTCCCTGACATTAAGTCTAGTTATATCCGACTCTGGGGGTTGGTGCTCATCTCCATTTCTAAGCCAAAGAGCCAGCGTTGCCAGTAGGCACCTCCAAGGTCATGTGGCCGGCATGACTACATGGAGCATTGTTACCTTCCCGCCGGAGCGGTACCTATTGATCTACTCATATTTGCATGTTTTTGAAGTGCTAGGTTGGCAGAAGCTGGGGCTAACAGTGGGAACTCACCCTGTTCCCCAGATTCGAACCACCAACCTTTCGGTCATCAAGTTCAGCAGCTCAGTAGTTTAATCCACTGCACTATCAGGGGCTCTTATAATGTCCCTTATTTCCTCTTAAAAGCTCAAGGTAATTTATATTTTCTTTTGTCCTACACAGGTGCATGGGGGAATGAGAGACAGGGAAGGGGGGATTGTCATTGCAACAATTCTGTGAGGTACCATTATTATTATTATTATTATTATTATTATTATTATTATTATTATTATTAATGCCTTAGGCTAAGAGACACAACCACCCAGTCAGATGTGATACTGGGTGGCGATTTTAACTTGGTCTCACTGCCCTGAATCTGGCTCACTGATCCCCATGCCCAGAGGTTTTCCATGCTGGAGGAGAACTATGCTCCCTAAATATTAAATAGGCGTGCCATACATCCATGTTTGCCTGCTTCTATCCTACTTCAGTTGATTAAAAATATGCTAAAGAGCGTTGGTGCTACTCTAAATCCTAGGGACATCCTACTGTTAAATATTTGGCATGTTGAAAATCAACCGTTTATTCTTACTCTGAGCTAGTTTCTAATCCATGGCAGCACGTTGCCTTTCACACCATGACTACTTAGTTTCCTTTAATAGCCTCTTGGGAGGGAATCTGTCAAAGGATTCTTGAAGAAAAGTATAGATAAATTATATCAACACATTCTCCTTTGCTTATTATTTTTACACACTTAAATAACTCTTCTATGCTGCAGCGGAATCATTATCTTTAAGGGAAGATGTCTTGATTTGTCCCTGTGGTACTATGTTTATCTAAATGATTTAAAACTCTTTTTAGTTATTGTTTCACCTCAATTAACTGATACTAAAATAATCCTTATTGGTCTTCCATGGTCTACAATATTGGCATTTGCTATGTTTCAGTCTCTATTACTGACTTTTCAGTAATATTCTTATGCTCTGTAGTCTGTTAAGCTCAGGTTGGTTCTAGAGATGGAATTATTCACTAATTTTCTTCTTCAAGGAAGAAAATTCATCCCTCTGTTAGAAAGTCTGAAAACCATACAATTTTTACAGTGCATTTACAGTTTGGGACCTATTCAGCACAAAGTTTACACACAACTGGTTTGCACAAAAGGAGCCTTTTTAAAGTCAGGAAACAGCTTTTTCTGCACAGAAAATTATACTTCTATGTAAAGAGGTTATTTTTTGTGCAGAAAATGCTGTCAGGTGGATAGACTGAACCACAAACTTGAAAAGAAAGTAGTTAGTTTAATCAATCCTGTTTATTTAGATTCTTCCTGTGACACTTGGATGAACACAGACTACTGAAATTGATAGGTACATGACCATGAAATAAATCATTCATCCATTTCATTCAACTATGAAGAGGAACGTTTCACCATATATCTGAACACTGATCTGAAAGTTATATTATTATATATGTTTCTGGGAAACTTGGGTTTGAATCCCTGTTCTAGAAAGCCACTGGGGCCTTGGGCAAGTCATACTGTCTCAACCTAAGGGGAAGTCAATAGCAAACCACGTTTGAATAAATCTTTCTAAGACATTCTGTGATCGGTTTGCCATAGGATCCCGCTAAGGCAGAAGTGACTTGAAGCCCCACAGCAACCACAGGTATTGGTGAAATCTGCCCCATTATCTGGCAAGTTGTGCAAAACCTCGCAATAATTTGCCAGGTGATGGGCCAGATTCCGCCAAGAAAGATCATATACACAGCTTGGAAGTATACAGTTTGCTTGACCATAAAATCAGGGTGGGATATTTGTTAAAATATTGGCCTTAGAGGAACCAAATCCAGGTTCAGATTTCATTCAACCAACAAACTCATAGGACAAGTTCATGACAAGCCAAGGTTTGTGTTAACCACGGTTTGTTGCTTAAGCCACGAATAGTGCCGCAAGCAAACAAACATGATTTAATTTTTCTTTCTTTCTCCCCATCCTCATTAATCAAGTCCTATTTCAGGATAAGAAACTAGGCAAACAACTTAGTGGCAATCTATAGTTGTGGTTTTTGACATCGTAACAAGCCATAGTCTGAAATAATCCTGGTTCATAAATTAACACAAAGCATAGTTTTGGTTTCTGAGTTTTGATTAGTTTTCAAACAATACAGCTGGTTTGTTTTTGGGTTTTTTTAGCAGAGCTGGCTTTGCACAGTGCTTGATCGTGTGTCCCTGGATGTTTATGGAAAAATATCACCTTAGCGCAACCTGCCACACACAATTATTTTGAAGACAAACTGGACAGACAGTATGTCTATCATCATGACATAGGTTAAGGATGTAATAACAAGAAAATAAATAAATGGTCTGTTTTTTTATGCAGAAACTCCACACTTGATGAATTTCTTTATTTTAAGTGGCATTCCCTTTACTTTTACTTTAAAAACTAGAAAGTTTCAGTGGGACCTGCAGAGGTAGCTTACAGTGATGTTGGAAAAGAAAGGAAAAAGTCAAAACACAATGTTTTTGCAGGAAAGCTTGGAAAGAGCAAGACCGATAGACAAGAGCAAGCAGGAAACAGCAGAAATCTAGGATCAGGAGATTCATATCTGATGTATAGTGTCAAAATACTGAGGCCCTTGCAGCTCCTTCACACTGTACATGTTTAAAGTTGTGTTTCCTCCATTTATATCAGTGTTTCTCAGCCTGGGGTCAGAACTCCTGGGGAGTGTCAGAGGGGTCGCCAAAGACCAGTATTTTCTGTTGATCATGGGGGTTCTGTGTGGGAAGTTTAGCTCAATTCTATTGTTTGTGAGGTCCAAGAAGCTCTTTGATTGTAGGTGAACTATAAATCCCAGCAACTTCAACTCCCAAATGTCAAGGTCTATTTTCCTCACACTCCACCAGTGTTCAAATCTGGGCATACTGAGTATTTGTGCCAAGTTTGGTCTAGATCCATCATTGTTTGAGTCCACAGTACTCTCTGGTTGTAGGTGAACTACAACTCCAAAACTCAAAGTCAATGCCTACCCAACCCTTCAGTATTTTCTGTTGTTCATGTAGTTGTGTGTGCCAAGTTTGGTTCAGTTCCATCATCGGTGGAGTTCCGAATGCTCTTTGATTGTAGGTGAGCTATAAATCCCAGCAACTACAACTCCCAAATGACAAAATCAACACCCTCCAATCCCACCAGTATTCAGATTTGGGCGTATCGGGTATTTGTGCCAAATTTGGTCCAATGAATGAAAATACATCCTGCATATCAGATATTGATATCACGATTTATAACAGTAGCAACATTACAGTATGAAGTTTGTAACAACGAAAAAATGTATGATTGGGGGTCACCACGACAAGAGGAGCTGTATTAAGGGATCGTGGCATTAGGAAGGGTGAGAACTACTGACTTATATCAATATCCCACCATTAATTCCTACAGAAAACACATAGAAAAGCTGTGCTATATCAAGTCAGCCCTTGTTGACCCATAATGTCTATAGAAATTGATATCAATTCTTTGAAGTTTCAGACAATAGTCTGAATTGGAAATATCAGCAGTTGGACCTAGGACTTTCAGTGAGCAAACTGTGTGCTCCACTACTGAAACGTGTGCCACTCTTGCTCACTATCATGGCTTCTAACCTAGCTACCATGGAGCTTCTGTAGCATTTCTTTTCAGCTATGGCTCAAATCATGATGCTGCTCTTGCTCACATGTCTGGGTTTCATTTTATTGGAATGCTAGGCAGCCACCAGGCCACCAGGCAGCCTCATCCAGCAACTTCTTGAAGAGGCTTTATTTTATTTATTTTTTTACAAAAAAAAAGGCACCACACACACTTGGTTCATATTCTTTTCTGCCTTCTCAGAAGGGAAGAGTGAGCGAAAGGGAGCCCATTCAAGTGGAAATGGTTGGCGTGCACTTAGAGGAATTTAGCCAAAAGGAAAAGGATAGATGATGGGGGCTTTTTATTTTTTTTCTCATTCCCTCAAAAAAAAATCCTCCAGAAGTTAAAACTGTTTTAATCAGCTGAAAAACATACGTGGGCTTTACAGCTCCAAGACAGCTTGCACAGGCGCCGATAAATGCCTATCGCTCATTTGCATACGCTAACAGCTACACTTTAATCAGCCTCCTAATCCCTGATGGTATTAATGAATTTTTTTATGCTCTCTCTCTCACACACACACAACCCCCTCCCCTTTTTTTAGTATCATGTTTGCTAATTCAAAAATGATCAGCGGCTTCTGTGTGCCTTTTTTTATGCAGGAAATAATGGGTGAGCCGGGTACTCCTGTTATCCTACTCTCACAAATAATTAAGACTACAAAGGGTACAAATCAGTCTGAATGCACTGCACAAAGGCTCAAGCTATGCAAAGGCCCTTCTTTCTTTCTTTCTCTCTCTCTCTCCCTCCCTCCCTCTCTCTCCCCCCACCCCTTCTTCTCTCCATTTATTCTCTTCTTCTGACAAGAGGTGGGTAAAAAAGACACTCAGCAAGCTGACAAACTGGCCGCTCCCAAATATCAAAAACATACAAGCTATTTTAAGCACTTCTGCCAAGAGAATAATCACATTTGTTTCTTTCATTATGGCTTCCTCCATGTCTTGTTGGGAAATGGCTTTTGTCTTTGGAGGCAGAAGGTATGTAGTGTGTGACCTTCTAAGAAATTATTTCCCCCTTCTTGGCTGCTCCCTTTCATCAGAGGGATCACAGAGCAGAGATAGCAGCATGTTTACTTGGAAGTAACGTTCACCAATGGGACTACTCCCTGATTAAGACTGTGTGCAAGATTTTGGTATCAGACAGAGGTAGATCTGGGAAGGTTCTGTGTTGCGTGCCGTACAGATAAGGGAAGAGCCAACGTGGTGTAGTGATTTGAGTGCTGAACTAGGACTCTGGAAGTATGTCCACACTGTACAATTATAACAAATTGATACCACTGTGACTTGATCCTGTGGAATCCTATGATTTATAATTTCATGAGATACTTAGACTTCTCCACCAAAGACCTCTCATACTGTAATTCAAGAGATTGCACTGGGGAGTTCTGAAAACTAATCTACAAACCATTGGATTAGGAGGGAACTGTGGCAATTAAATTGGTGTCAAACTACTATAATTGTAGTTTGACACTCTAACTGAAGGTCAGCTATGACCAGTAGTACTGTGGAATTTGAAGTGGCACAAATGGAGGGTGAAAGGGAGAAACGTGCCAAGAGGAAGGCGCGTCAAGCCAACCCTGACCGGGTCCGCCTTCCACCTGAAAACCTATGTCCTCACTGTGGAATTATATGTTGATCAAGAATAGGGCTCTACAGTCATCTACGTCTCCACCACCAGGACACTGCACTTGGAAGGCCATCATACTCGGACAATGAGGGATCACATAAGTAAGTAAGTAATTGTGCAGTGTAGATCTCTCTGCAAGAGCAGGGTTCAAAGCTGAATCTATCTTGCCAAAACTTAGGTTAGGGTTGCAATGAATCAGAATCAACTTGAATGTGCACAAAAACAACAATAGAGGAAACTTCGACAGCACTTTTTCATCCAAGGAAATAAAATTGCATGTATGATCTGAAAGGAAGTCTAATAGACCACAGTTCTTCCTGTGAACGCATATTTGACAGTGCATTATTAGTGTAATGGCTTGAGTAGGACTCTAGGAGATAAGGATTGAAGTCCCTGCTTCATCATAGAAACTCACTGGATGACCTTGGGCAAATCACACTCAGGCTCAAGGAAAGCAAAGACGAACCACCTCTGAACAAATCTTGCTAAGAAAATGCTGTGGAAGGGTGTCTTAGGGTTGCTAAAAGTTGCAAATAACTTGAAGGCACATAACAAACAAACTCAAAGTAACATCCTGTACTTGATAAGCATCAATGTAATATGAACATTAATAATTACCAAGAAGGAAATTTTAGACAATGACACTTTAGGCTTCCCAGTCAACATGAACCACGCTTTCCATAAATCACTTAAACTGTATTCTTACAGTTACTCCATTCCTATCATAGATATTGTGAGCAGATGGTCCAGCTTAGAGGAGTTCATCAAGCTGTGAAAAAATATCCTAGTAGTTGTAAAGAGTAAGGTAAATGTAAAGGTTTTCCCCTGACATTAAGTCTAGTTGCGTCCAATTCTGGGGGATGGTGCTCATCTCAATTTCTAAACTGAAGAGCCAGCATTGTCCATAGACATCTCCAAGGTCATGTGGCCGGCATGACTACATGGAGCACTGTTACCTTCCCACCTTAGCGGTACCTGTTGATCTACTCACATTTGCATGTTTTTTAACTACTTGGTTGGCAGAAGCTGGGGCTAACAGCGGGTACTCACCCTGCTCCCTGGATTCGAACCGCCAACCTTTCAGTCAGCAAGTTCAGCAGCTCAACGGTTTAACCTGCTGTGCCATTGGGGACCCTATGTACTAAAGTACTAAAGCAATATAACACTGTTACTTAATATGAAAAGCAACCCCAAAAGAAATGTCCATCATTTGCTTGCTAAAAGAGCTATCAAGTGACTTCAAAAACAGCCTATTGGAAGATTAGATGAAGGTAAACTCCAGTCAAGCAGAGTCTAGAAAAATTGTCTGGTTTTTAAACTACATCTTTCAGACACCTATCCATGCGGCATGAACATTGGCCAAGTTGCAAGTCATCAGTGAATGCCTTAGAAGAGGGGGAGAGGAGGAGGGAGAAAGTAGGACATTTCAAAAGCAGCTGCAAAAGTGAAGCAGAGGGATAACCATGACTCCTATGTTGTTTGGAGGATATGTTTTCACCAGTAAGATGTCACTCTTTCAGTAAAAACGACTATAACATCTCTCATTGTCTCAGTTCATCCTATATCCAGAACACAGGTCTTTGGTAGGCTACAGTAGTGCCACTATAACCCAAAGATGTAACTTTTCTAAGATCTGCTAACATGTGCAAGAATTGAACATGCATTGGGCATTGTCAAAATGCAGAACTTACAGTGGTCCCTAATCTATTGAATTAGTAAACAGAGTGAACATAAAATGGGCTCAACTTAAAAAAGCAGCACATGGTTGAAAAAGAATCATGCAAAATGCCGTCTTTGCATTCAGTCTGGGTGCCGTATCCTGAAATTACTCAACAGCCACCAAATGGCAGAAGGCCATAAACATGTCTACATTTTCTCTGGTAAAGGTAACTCATCCCATCCATTTTCCCAAGAGTATCCACTGGGCAACCCCAATGGTGCAGCGTGTTAAAGCTCTGAGCTGTTGAACTTGCGGACCAAAAGGTTAGTGGTTCAAATCTGGGGAGTGGGTTGAGCTCCCATTGTTAGCCCTAGCTTCTGCCAACCTAGCAGTTCGAAAACATGCAAATGTGAGTAGGTCAATAGGTACCACTCAGGCAGGAAGGTAATGGCGCTCCATTCAGTCATGCCAGCCACATGACCTTGGAGGTGTCTACGGACAACGCCGGCTCTTCGGCTTAGAAATGGAGATGAGCACCAACCTCCAGAGTCAGACACGACTGGACTTAATGTCAGGGGAAACCCTTTACCTTTACCTTTTTTATCCAATGTTATCTTGAACCACTTCCTAGATGGTGAGAAGTGCACAAAAAAGGTAGGGGCTACCTAGGAGAAGACTCATATCTGTTCTTTCAACCTTTTTAAATCATACATAACCAGAACATGATCAACAAAGCTGGTCATGAAAGAGTAGACCATTTGAATAAATGGACTCCAGATATAATTTAAAATGGTCAAAAGATCATAACTGTCAAAAGTGGAGGGCACTTGTAGCATTATTCTGTTTATACCATTGGAAACCATTCCATTTGGACAGTGTTATCCATTTAGTGGGTAATGCTGTCATCTATTTCCAAAATGCAAATCCTGCTCACAGTTTCCCAGTCCTTGTAAAGATGGTTTCTATTTGCTGCACATGCCTGTAGATTTCCCCTGGCATCTGTGCAATTGTCATGCACTTCAATGCAGAGAGGCAGAGTGGACCAACACAATGTGGACCTCTTTGTGTGCAGCATCTCTTTTTAAACTGCCAAAGCACCCAAGAGGAAACAAAGAGATATTGTTCAAATGTAAACACTGTAAAAAGTGTTTACTGGCTTTAGATGTCCGAAACAGGCAATCTTAAATCATGGTACTTCCATATATTTGCAAAAGAAAGTAACAACTCTATTTGTCAAAGACAATAACTAGAAGGAAGTCAAAGAAAGGGAACAAAATGGCAAAGGACTTGTGAACCAGATAAATGATTGATAAAAGAATATGCATTATAATCCTAAGGATACCGATCTGAATTCTGAGAATTCTGAAAAAAATTGGCATGTCAGTTTTCCAGTGCAAGGAAGTTTCATAACATGTGCATATGCTAACTACATGGAGAAAAGAAGAGCCTAACCATGCCACTGACTCCATCCCTGACCTTCACAAATAAAGTTGTATGTACAGAGATGTGCTTTTTCAGGCCTATGTCCCTATGCCACTGGCCTTGTGGCTGCCAAATGCTCCTCAAAGGGCTGAGAGAAAAACTGTGGGAGGGTCCAAACAACTGCATCCAGACTGTTAAGTAGGATTCACACACATCTCCCCTGTTGTAACTGACTACCAGTTAATTTCTAGGCAGCATTCAAAGTTAGGACCTATGAAATCCTTGATAGCTAAGTGCAAAATTTTCTGGAGGATTTAGGACCTCACCAGATGCAGGATCTCTCCCATTTCTACACACTTTAAAGACAACATAAATACTTAGTCCCACAAAGTCCATTATACAATGCAAAGCTACTTTCTGCCATTCCCCATAAAAATCTGTTCAAAGTGTGTAGAAACAAAGGTTTTAGGAGTTGGGGAGCAATCGTCTTCAGAGCTTATAAATACTTAGCTAGAAAACAGAAGTACTAAGGAACACTTTTAGTGAATTGTAAAGGTGTGTAACAGGACCCTGGCAAATGTGTCCCAATGTGTCCCTTGGCAGTACCTAGTGGTCCCAATACACAATAGGACCAATGCGCATCAGGCTCAATGAAAATCAGCACAGCTATCAATCAGTTCCAATATACATCAATCAATTACTTGCTGGCTTTCCTACATAGAAATGTAACATCATCCCTTTGCTGGATATTCACATTAAGGACTTTCCTAATTCTAATTCTTGCAGGTCCACTTATAAATGTATAAGTCCCCAACAGGATTTTCACCAATCATCATCGTCATCTTATAATTCCATATATCCAGGTAAGTAATTATATGTAAGATTCTATGTTTCACCAAAACTGCAATTTGCATTGAAAAAATAATTTCTCTTTGTAGCAAGGGAATTTCTTCCCAGTAGAGACCATAGTTTGAAGAAGTGACATTCCTCAGGACATAAGTAGGGAAGGAAAGAGTTACACTCCTATCTGCTTGCCTAGACTTCAATAATTCAGAGAGAGGGAAGTTGCCATTTGTAGTTTAAAAACATACAAAGATATTAATTGTGGCAGTCTGTTACAGGAAAGCAACAAAAAAGAAATTTGTGGTAACACAAATTTGTGGTTCACAAATGCTTATGCCAAATAAAGTTTCTCCTTAAAATCTCACAAAACTATTTACATAGACACATTCAACAGCCTTGCCTAATTTGGCTATGAGCAGACCATGTTGAATATCCAAAAAGGTGAGCTGTTATTCAGAAAATTCCCAAATCAAACAGCACTTCAAACACACACTCACTATATTGTCTTTTTGAGGTTGCCTCTTTTTCAGTCAAAAGTTGGAGCACCTCTGAAACTTTTGCCCCAGATGTTTAAGACCTGGTGTGTTCAGTAGTTTCATTCAGGATGACAAATCCAAGCTGGGGAGCAACTCCCATTATTATGGGAATTGTCCAAGGTGCTGATTTTGCAACTATAACATAACACTGTAGAACAGCTACCATACAATCAGTAGTAACTCCAATAAAAACCAGTGTGGCTCAATTGACCTAAAGTAACAGAACCACTGGCCCCTGCTGACCAGGATTTCTGAGAGTTGAAATCTTAAAGCATTATAAAGGCAGCAAAGTTTCCCCATTCCTATGTTCGCCTAATCTTCCCATACAGCCACCATTTCTAACATGAAGATAATTCTATTGGCCTTGTTTGAGTGAGATTGCTGTAAGGATTATTGAGATAAGTTATTTGAACTCTTCAAATGTGATATAATAAATGCTAAGTACTGTTGGCATTATTATTTTGGATGTACAATTTGCTTAGGGGACAATTAAAGCAGGATGCAGTAATCACAATTTTATGATAAGTGCAAAATAGAAGGTAGAACTTTTGCTGCCAATCAAAAATAAGAGTAAATATTTTCACTTCTAATATGTCTTGTTCTACGAGAAGTGCTAAATATTTTCCCATGATAGAATATATCACATTGTGTGGTGGTAGTATATATGAAGTGCTGTATCACATTTGTGGTCTAGTACATATGAAGTGCCTCTCTTTGAAAGCAAGAAGCTTTTCCAGCCTGGGATTTCAACAGCTACATATTACCTAAAGGTACCTATTTAGCAAATATGGTACATATTTTCTCATTTGTTCATATCTTAAATCTTATTCTTCAGTTATCTTATTAATGCCTTTTCAAATGGCTTACAATTAATACAGTTTCTTTAACTTCTACCTCTCACTTTTGGTTTGGTAGAATGCCATATTTTTTTATA